>NW_021604791.1:8582083-8629246 GCF_004785775.1 Grammomys surdaster
ATACAGACACAAGCGCCCACCACACACAAGCACGTACGCGTGCACCAGCACATCAGTGTGCACACACAGATACAGACACAAGCGCCCACCACACACAAGCACACCAGCTCATTCATTTGCCACCTGACATCCTGGAAAAGTAACCTTCTCAAGTCAAACAAACTACTTCTGAAATAATAGTACATATGATTTAGAACAGTTGGGAGGAGTGAGATAGTCTATAATTGTACGCTTAGTTTTTGATTTATTTTTTCCTCTTAGAAGGGAATTGGAGATGGGTAATGACGTTCTAGGTAAAAGGACCTAAGAAGACATAAAAGTTTCTCTAGGATCAAAATCTGAGCACATTTACCTCACAACCTGAGGTTAGAGAAGACAGTATTTGAGAGTCTTAAGATGAAGTGAGGGAAAGGGAAAGTACGTTCTATACAGAGAGAAACACATGTGCAAACATGGGGACAGATGGAAATGGTGCAGAAGGTTTAACCACAATGTGTGGGAAGAGAATTATGATGGATGGGACTGACCAGTTAATAGGCCACAAAGGTAGAAGGCATGCCTGCCGTTAACTAAGTCCAAATAAGTTTAAGTGGATTTATTTGTTCATTCATTCATTCATTCATTCATTCATTCATTCATTCATTCATTCATTCTAGAATGAGTCAGATCATGGCCAGAAGTAATGATAGTTGCAACACAGGCAGTGGCCAAAGTATAGGATAGGTATGCATGATCATTAGGGCTTCAGGACTGATTTGGAGGACTCCAGGACAATCGGAATCTTTCACTCAGTCAACTGGGTGGAGGATGAGAGCACCAACAGTGTAGATCCAGAGCAGGAAGAGCAGGGTTGAAGCATGTTTAACTCAAATGGGAGCTGGATGGCACAGAAGATAGTACTTGGATCTTGAGTCTGAATGGAGAAAAGGGGAAACTACATTCTATGCAAAGAGATAGCCATGTGCAAACATACAGAGACAGATAGAAATGACTCAGAAGGTTCAACCACAGTCTATAAGGAAGGTATTTTAGTTGTAGTTGTATTGAGTTAATTTACTGGTCACATGTCCGCATGGAGAAGTCCAATAGGCTGCTGGGTTTGGAGCAAGGGAGAGGAATGTGAGTAGAGCTGATGCAGTTATCAATTTTAAGAGTTAGCAGTCAAGTAGAGGATGTCATACAGTGACTTGAGCAGGATTCTTTATTTTATTTTTCTACTATTGTCTAGAAATCTTTGGCCCTTTCTAGATGCCACTTTAAACAACGGGATCCATGGATTAGCAAACAGCATTGAAATCAACTTGGAAACTTGTTAGAGACAGCCTCACCAGGCCCCATCTCAGACCTGCTGAGTCCAGCAGGAGTCTCACGTCAGTTCTATACATGTTGTATTTGAGAAACTCTAGCCCAGGAAATTGAGTTTCTTTTTGTCTTATTGCTCTGCCCTCCTCTCTAAGAACATAGCCATAGCTAGCTTACCATTTAAGCTATGAGGAGGGGAGAAGAATAGAAAAGAATGAATTTTCCTTATGATGTTACCCAGATTATTAAATATAATATTTGCTATGTTTGTTGTTAATAGTTAAAATTTAAGAATTTTCATTTGTTACTTTACGATTAGAAATCCAGTCATGTGAGGTAGTGTAAACCTTTTATCTCAGCATTCAGGAGGCAGAGACAGGCGAATCTCTTTGAATCTGATGTCAGCCAGTGTACACAGTGGGTTCCAGGACAGCACAAGTTACATAATAGAGAAACCCTGTCACAAGAAAAAGAAAAAGTCCATCACATACTAGTATAGATAGCAACTTCGAGTGTAAATGTTTTTTTGTTTTGTTTTTTTAAAAAAACAAAGAAACAGAGAGTGAGTCAGAATGGCATTGGTTTGTGTTCTGAGTTTTTAATCTCTGCTGGCAGAAACCAGCAGACTCTCATTTGTCCCTGTTCACTGGCTGCCAGATGCTGGTTTGGAGAGAACATTAGAAGAGAATCCTTGGAGAAGGAATGTCTTTTGACAGCTCCTCCAGATGTTTATGGATATTATTTTTGATACCATATTTACAGTCTGCAAGTACTGATTTCTTAAAGTCGTAATGTAGAATTGGAAATCACATCAATGAGCTCTTTGTGGTTTTGTGTTTTGTTTTTTTGTTGTTGATTTTTGTTTTGTTTTAACATTAAAATCATTGGCCTTTATTTTGGATGGACTTTTTTCCCTCTATGCCTGATTTTAGGAGCTTTGATTCACTAAAAGTTACAGACCTCACAAATGTTCATACATTTTATTGTACAACTTTGAAAAAAATGAATTCATATTTTAATGTCACTATTGATCCTATTAGAAAAATCTGTAAGAATAGAAAATCTGGCAATAGCCGAGAAACGTTTTCCAAAACTTGAAGTCTTGCTTAGAAGCCAAGATTTTATCAGTTATTTTCCTGGAAGCACCATGCTCATTTTGATGTTACTGTTGCTATTTTTCTCCTTGATATAAAGTCTTGCTGTATAGCCCAGGCAGGGCTGGTACTTGGTCTATATCCTAGGCTGGTGTTAGATCGGATTCCTCCTGCCTCAACGTCTCTGGTACTGAAATGATAGGCGTCTGCCACCACACCTAGTACTTTACTTAGTATTTGTTGCCAAATGCCCCATCCTTAATAATTGCCATTTCTTTGTCATTGTTTCAAGGATCAATGACATTACACAATGACATTACAGCAATTAGTTCAGATTCCTCTTCATTGTTTGCCAAGAGCTTCTCCTAGAGAGAAATCACTGTACAGAAGATGGACTGGCTTACACATCATTTTCATTTTGTCATATGCACTATTAAAATATGCCTGAAGTCTCTCCTCTTCCTTCTCCTCTAACCCCCACTTCCTGCTTGAGTCTCTCTAGAACTGGAATTGCTGGTGTTTGTTACCCAACCCAATGTCATCAAGGGAATTCTTAAGTGAAACTGTGTTTTTGTTTTCAGGGTTAGAGATAAAACCTGAGTTTTAAGAGCTCCACCACAGAGCTGCACACCTTGCCCTTTCTTTTGTTTTTAACCCCAACTATCAGTGCACAGCCTGGTGGTAAACAGCATGGTGACAGTCTTAGTCACTGTTCTGTTGCTGTGAAGAGACTCCATGATCAAGACAACTCTTAGAAAAGAAAGCATTTAATTGGCTTGCTTACAGTTTCAGAGGATTAGTCTGTTATCATCGTGGCAGGAGCAGTACACATGGTGCTAGGACAGTAGCTGGCAGCTATAATGTGATCCATAGGCAGCAGGCAGAGAGAGAAAGAGGACGCATGTGAGCCTTTGAAATGTCAAAGCCCATTCCCTAGTGACACACCTCCTCCAACAGGGCCACGCCTTCTAATCCTTCTCAAACAGTTCACCAGCTTGGGAGTAAGGATGCAAACACATGAACTGATGGGGTCAGCTGCACTCCTGAGGGATCTGTCTGTCTTTACAACAAAACCTGTCACGTGTACTGGCAGTTAAATTCCAGCATGAGTTTTAGAGAGGACAAACAGTTAAAATTTCACAGTGTTCTTTCTCAGTGAGAGCTCCATGCTCTAATGTGGAGCTTGTCCTTTTCACCCTTACAGAGTGCTTGCCTTAATGCCCTCTTGCTTCTGTAGCAGAGGACCACAGACTTCAAACCACATATTTATTATTTTATAATTCTGTAGAGCTTACTGAATTAGCATTAAATGTTGTGAGGGATGGCTTTTTCTCCAGAGATTGTAGAGAAGGATTTGTTTCCTTTTGCTTTCCATTTCCAGGGCCTCTGTATTTATTGGCTTGCGCTTTCTCTCTTCAATGGTAGTTATTACCTTCAGGGGTCCACACCTGCTGACTTCTGCAAAACAGGCTCTATCTCCTAAAGCAGTAATTCTCAACCTTCTGCGACCTGTTAGTACAATTTGTCATATTGTAGAGACCCTCCAACCATAAAATTATTTCTGTTGTTACTTCATAACTGTAATTTGCTACTGTTTTAAACCGTAAAATAAATATCTGATATGCAGGGTGTCTGATATTCGACCCCCAGAGGGATCATGACCCCACAGGTTGAAAACCGCTCTCCTAAGCTGAGGTCTCATGAAAGACAAAAGCATTGTACAATGGAGGGCATTGTAAGGTCAAGCTCTAACACTGCAGATCCTGAGCTAAGGCAATGATCCTGCATTGTTTGAGTAGGACCAACCTAATCACAGGAGTTCTTAAAGGTGGGGACTTTTCCCAGCTATGCCCATCGATGAGATGGTGCAGAGATGCAACCGTACTGTCCCTAAAGCAGTACCATGGGTTCCCACTTGCCTTTGTGACTTCCTGTCTGCCGAGTGTGACTAGCCTGTAACACAAGTTTCCACTGTCACCGGGTGGTCTGTTTCTGCTGCCATGCCTTCTCCAATGTGATAAACAGAGATATTTTAAAACCACAAGCTAAAAGGTATGTTGACAACCTTGAGTTGCTTTTGTCACAGCAACATGCAGAGTGGTTAGTATAGAAAACTGGTACCTGAGGGAAGGCAGGTTGCTGCTGGGATAAACTTGATCATGTGGTTCTAGTTAGGCCTTTGACCTGGCTTTCAGGGCAAGTATGGAGTAGATCAGAGGTATGGAAGTTCCAGAAGCTTTCCAGAGTGCTATAACTTTTTTGTTTTCTTTTTGTTGAGGGTGTGTGTGTGTGCGCGCGTGTGTGTGTAAGTGAGAGAGCTGTATCTGTATGTGAGAGAGAGTTGTATATGTATGAGACTGTGTGGGATCTGTGTGTGCCGGTGTGTGTGTCAATGTCTGAGCAGGCCATAAGATGATACCATATTCGCTAGAGCTGGAGTTACAGGTGGTTGTGAACCATCTGATATGGGTGCTGGAAACCAACCTCAGGTTTTCTGGAAGAACAGCACATGTTCTAAAACCACAGAAAAGCCTCTCCAGTTTCTGGGAGCTTTTCTTAAGGGCTATTCTGAAGGGTGCCCAGAAGACCAGACTACCAATAACAATGCAGAGAGTAAGGGTTGCTCATGAGGTTTCAGATGGAAATGAAGACCCTGTTGGGAGTTGGGCTTGAAGCTCTGATACCTTCTGGCAAATAATCTGCCTATAATTTGCCCATGTCCTGAAAATTTGAATAAAACCACATTGAAAAATAATGGACTAATTTATTTGACAGATAAAAGTCTCAAAATATAATATTCATGCTGTGGCATGAATTTATTGTTTCCTACTTTTTGCCTGGCTTATAGCAAGAGTCTAGAACAAAAGCAGAACAGAAAGCTTTGAAAACCATGGACTCGGCAAGCAGAGGAACGGAAATTCAATTCTAGTTGTGCACAGGGTGGGCACAGGTGACACAATTGTGCCAGTGAGGTAACTGAGGCTGTAGTCCATTGCAGAGAAGTGCACACTTTGTACTGGGGAGTAGGAAAGGTTTCTTAGAGGCAAGACCTCACATACTGAAAGCCCCAGGGTGCTGAGAGCTTGAGGATCTGGGCCTTGAAAACTGTTTCTCTGGGAAGCCCTTTTCCTTTGGAAACCAGGCAGAAAAGTTGAAGGTTTGACACTGAGAGCCCCCATGGGACTTGTGCTTCAGATCTAGATCTTCAGCTTCTGCGACCATTCTGGAGACAGTGGAGGTATGGGGAGGTGAGGCCTCCTTAGCAGAAACTGGTCACTAGGAACAGGTTTCACTTGCCTGTATTCTAGCCCCAGTTCCTCCTTTCTGTCTGCCACAATGTGAACAGCCTTTGCCTCAGGCTGCTGCCAGGGATTGAGCTGTTCCTGCTGGCTTGCTTTCTCTAACACTGAAATCTTTCTGCAACTGTAAGCTGAAATAAACTGTCCTCTTTTATGCTGTTTCTGGAAGGCGTGTGATCACAGTGATGAAAGTACGTAACAGTCTTCATCACATCTGGAAAGCTGCTGTACCACATGGATAACGGCCAGACTGCAGGAAGTGGGGCATTATTCTGCCTCTCCTACCCTCTTGGTAGATGTACACAAAGCTCTTACTGGAGGGAGGATCCTACCCTGTAATTCATTTCTCAGAGCTTTGCTCCTCCCTCATAGTGGATGCTGGCTCTCTAAAACCCAGAGGCATTTGCCAGTGTCAGGATTTGGGTGTTTCCAATGCAAATGCCAACACCTTAGGAAAACTTTCCTAAGCCATGGCTGTTCATTCCTCCTCCCACTGAGCCCCTTGCATCCTGGGTCTTGCTTTGTTCTTTGTTACGTTAAATTATTTTTTTTTTTTTTTTTTTTTGGTTTTTTTTTTTTTTTTTTTTTTTTTTTTTTTTTTTTTTTTGAGACAGGGTTTCTCTGTATAGCTCTGGCTGTCCTGGAACTCACTCTGTAGACCAGGCTGGCCTCGAACTCTCGAACTCAGAAATCCGCCTGCCTCTGCCTCCCAAGTGCTGGGATTAAAGGCGTGCGCCACCACCGCCCGGCCGTTAAATTATTTTTTACAATTAATTAAATAATGTTCTTATTTGGTATGTATCTATTTGTACATATGTTTGTACTTGGGTGTATCAGTGAATTACTTTACAGTTTTGCATTCTGCCTGGGGTGTACAAAAGGAAATTCAGATTCCGTTAAAAATTATTCAAAATAACAGATTGTTTTTTTAAAAAACATTTGGAAACATGTTTACTTGAAATACATATATGATATATAATTTACTTAAAAATTTAATTTACTTAAAATATGTATATATATGTATGCATATGTGTATATATATATGTATTAGATTTAAACTTTAAAAAGTTAAACTTTGCTACAAAAAATGTTACAAACAAAAGAACATCACATGCCAAAGTTAAACATGCACAGAGACTGTGTAGTTCAGTGTACTATTATACAGTTGAAGTGGCCATTCAAAACACATGCTATGTGCCTTAAAATTGGATTTTATACTTTGTAACTTTAATTTTTTTAAATCTTATTTTTAATGATGGTTCTTAAATGCTTTAGGGTAAGAAAGGATATGGGGGAAGTGGACCTGTTTGGAAATGGTTCTTTGGAGCAACTCCTGTCTGTGTTGTCTAGAAATCGGCAGTTCAGTTCACAGGTTAGAGGCAGCAGCTCGATCCACTCATAGACTCTTGACAGATTTATCAGCAGTGCAGTTTGGTAGAGGAAACATGAATCAGCAGTGGTGGCATTACCTAGCAGAGACAGCCAGGCCTCAGACTTGGCATAAGTCAGCAGGAGGGACCAGGGTCAACAGGAAAGCCAGGAAAAGTTCTCAGTTGTGCTTCTCTCAGTGAATCGAAGATCAGGAAAGACACAAGACCCACAAGCATTGCACAGCTATCTTTACGTACCAGCAAGCCAAGCTCAGCCTCTGTCACTGTCCATTGAGTTCTATTTTTACTCCCTCCAAACATCGACTCCTCCCCGGGTCTCGATTCAGCATGTGTCTTGTCTCAGCACAAGCTTCTCTCTTAGTTGACATCACTCTGCCAATCAGCCGGGAGTCCGTGGAAGTGACAAGAAATTTCAGTACACCATCAGAAGTTTTTTGTGTATTTCTCTCTATGGAGTCCTGATAACTGCACCTCAACTACAAAATGTAAGGCAGACCGATACATGCGTGTCATTAGCAAACAGTCTTTTATCACATGTCCTTTCATGTGGTTGCTTTAGCAGAAACGTTCCTTCATGAGTCAGCCTTAGCCTTTCACCTGTCCACTTCAGGACAACACTCGTTCATGTGTTTGCCCCAGCAAAACACCACCCAACACAACTGACTTTCCAAAGAACCCTTATGTTTTCACTTCAGTATTTTAACTTTAGAATGTTTTTATGTACTTACCCATGACCCAAAACAAACAGCCCATGACAGACTTAGAACTAGAAACATACTTAGAACTAGGAATCCAAGTAGGTCTCCATAGCTTACTTCAATACTTGCTCATTCTGTCCTTTCTTATCCTTTAACACTTAGACTTTCATTATGCTCTTTTAAAATGTTATACTGTATGCACGTATATGTGCCATGTGCGTGCCTGGTGTCCCCAGAGGTTAGATGAAGATGTTGAATCTGTTAGAATTTTAGTTACAGATGGTTGTGAACAACTGTGTGGGTGCTGGGAATCAAACTTGGGTTACCTGTAAGATCAACACGTACTCTTAACCACTGACCTGTCGCTCCAGCCCTGTAAACGATTTAAATGAAGTTATACTATTTGGGGTGCCATAGCTAAGGGATATATTGGGAGAATTGTTTTCAATGAAAGAGAATGACTTACTGTAAAATAGAGAAGAACAAATGGGTTTTAATGATGGCAGGTTCTGCGTGGAGCCAGAGTGTGTGGGCACTTTTCAAAGACTCCACTGCTGTATCTCTCCAACCTGCATACTCTGGCTAACAGGATTGCTGGGAAGAGTTCTCTGCTAGTAGCTTGGGGTTTGCTGAGTGTCTGAAGGTTCTGCTCCCAGATGAGCAGGTGGGGCCTGCCTGGTCCAACCTGCTGCCATATGGAATATGGTCCTCATGCCAGAACAGAGACCAGCTCTTGACTTCAGAGTCAGCTTTCCTAAGGACAACATACCTTTTCAAGAGGGCCTTTGTATGGAGTTGCTGGGGACTGGTTCAAGAATAACAAGAGCCCAGACTGCAGAAATAACAAAATGCTTTGTCACCCTAGACACAGCTCAGGTCCTTCACCTCCTACTAGAAGATCTACTTGTGTAAAAAGGAGTGGGAAACTTAATCCCAGTGACTTTACAAAGAAGCCATTTTTTAAAAACCCTCTTCAGCATGGTTGGCTGTGCTTGTCTCTTCAATAGCAGCATTCAGTAACATCTGATTTTCTTTGGCCTTGTACCGACTGTTGCAGTAAAGCCTGTGATTGGGGCTTTCATTCCGTGTCTGTAGGCTGCCCCTCCCTCCTATGAGCTTTCTTAACTAGTCCTCCAAGCAAGGAGAGCATAGGGCCCTGAGTAGTGACAACAGAATCGAAGGTCACATGACAGATGCTGTGGTGTAACTCAAACAACCTGGTGAAGTATGACCATTATTATGTATCCTAAATGCTATCAAATGTGTTCTGCACAATTAGCCCTCAGAAAACAGAATCCCCTTGTGTTTGAGTCTATGTAAAGACTGTCTCATTTTTAAAGCAGAGTGGTTGAAGTGGTCTGAGAAGGGGCTGTGTCAGTGTAATACATAAATGGTGCCGCTTTAGTGGGGCTCCCTAATGTTCAGGCATTCTTATTTCATAAATGGGGAAGTTGAGATTTGGAGTGTTAGACATTTTCTCCAAGATCATACAGCTCGTGGCACAGATCCTTTCAGATAATACCATATCCATGTGCACACCGTTACTCCTGCTGAAATTCCTTTTTTTTTTTTTTTTTTTTTTTTGCTTTAAAAAGACTTCAGTCTAGGGAGTCTCTGATCTCTTCTTTCTTCTCATGAGGAGAAGCAGGCATCAGAAAATAACCAACAGGCCAGGAGAGATGGCTCAGTGGTTAAAAGTGTTGGCTGCTCTTCTGGAAGATTTAATATGTTCTGTTCCTAGCACCTACATCGGGTAGCTCCCAGGTACCTCTAACTCAGCTTCAGGCAATCCACCACCTGCTTTAAACAGGTCCTAAGGCTTGAACTCAGCTCCTTGCATTTGCAAGGCAAGCACTTCGTTGACTGAGCTGTCCTTCCAGCCCCAGTTCACATTTCCATCAATTTGGACTGATGGATATTTCTTGAGTACTTTAGGTTATATGAAAATAGTTCTTTATGTTGTTTTTGAAATTATTCTATCTGTGGTCAACTGGAAAGTTGTGCAGTTGGCTCTTGAGTCCTTTTGGCATACTCCTCCTCTTCCTTCCTTCCCTCCGGTTTCCCCTTCTCCTTCCCTGTGCCTCTCCCCCTCCTCCCCCTCTCCTCCCCTTACCTTTTCTTCTTTTTCCTTGCATGTCTTTATTTTTAGGCACTACAAGACTTTCCAGTCCTCCTGTATTTTCTTTGTATATCCTAGGTATCAACCATCTCTTTGGACATCCCATTTTTGTTTAATTTTTTTTTTAATCAAAGGAAAATGTCAGAGACTAGGATCTGGGTGTGTTGATTGTCATTGAGGTGTTATAGTTTTCAGATCATCTCAGGGTCTCATTGTTGTTTCTGGACTTTTTTTGCCTAACTATGAAACTACTTCTTTTTTTTAAGCATTCTATATTTTTCTGAGTATGTAACAGCAAGAGCATGACTTGCTGCCTTCTGCTCTCAGTAGTAAGGTAAAAGCAGGGATAATGTGGCTTCCTGCTCTGCATCCTCTAGTCAGATCATATCATTTGGACATGAAGAGTTCCTAAGAATCAGGTTTTCTCATTGGGGTTTGTTTATTTTCTCATAATTCTCACATCTTTGTAACTTTTACTGTTCTTGGCTTTGTGTCAAAGTCAACTATTGACTTCTTGTGATACTTGAAACATATTTTGGATATACTTTTGTTGGTATATGCAATGGAAGTTGTGTTTGTGTCTCTAATGAGGTACTTTTCTCTTTAGCATGTAGCACAGTCCAGAGTCTTAGAAATGCAGGCTTGAGGAGCAGGTGCCAGCAAGTGCATTTTGATAAATGAATCCTGCCTGATCCAGTTTTTAGATTCATCTTTTAATAAGCTTCCTGCTCTTAGGGAAGAATCATAGGCTCCTCCAGGGTGGACATGTTGCATTTACTTCATTATTAGGAACTGGAATTGCAGGCGATGCCCCCCCCCCATCATCTGCTTCTTATCATCTAAGAAGCTGGTGCTTTGGGGGTGACCCTCCTTGAGTGGATATGGCACCAAGAGCTCTTTTCAGGTGACTATTTTCTTGCAACAACCTTCAGCTGTTTGCTTTGTTCCGTTTAAAGGAAACATTTCTACAGCATTCTTGGTTCCCATGTCCCCTCGCTAACATGGCTTCTCCCATGTAAAAGAGTGAGTAGCCACACACACACAAACATGTGTGCTTCCTGAAGTTTGTCTCCCCGTCTCCCTTCCCTGCTTCCTTTTCTTCTGTAGCACTTACCTTCTTGTCTGCAGCACCATAGCGTTTACATCCTCAGTTTTCCCCTGTGGCATAAGCTGTGAGAGTGGAGCGTTTGTCTGCTCTGTTCCCAGGCCTAGAATCATGGAGCACTGTAGGTGTCCAGGGGACACTTATAAATGGACGATGTAAGCTTCAAGTTCAGATAACCTGCCTTTAGTTAGAATATGAATATTAGTGTCTTTTTACCTTAAGCTGCAAGATTTGTGCTGTTGATGTGTGTTGTTTTTGGTATACTCTAGTCCCTGGTCACTCCAGTGAGGCAGGGCTTTTACCACACAGAAAGAATCCTGAAATTCTTTTCTGAGTGTCACTTAAGAAGTTGGTGAAAGACCTAAAACCATTATCATCATCATCATCATCATCATCATCATCATGTTAACTTGATGTGGTAGACTGGAGAGATGGCTCAGTGTTTAGAGCATTGGCTGCTCTTCCAGAGGATCTGGTTTGATTCCCAGCACCCACATGGAGGCTTCTATCACTCCAATCCTTGGAGATCAAAAGCCCTCTTTTGGCCTTTGTATGCAAACGGTGCACAAACATGTAGCAAAACAACCATACCCATAAAAATAAATGGAGAAAAATTTAAAATTATAAATTTAAAAATTGAGGTGAATTACCTTCAAATTAACCAAAAGAAGTCTCAAACCAATAGATCCTTAGTGACATTACCCAGATTAAGCCATTATTCTACTTGCAGGGTTAGCAGGAATGGCCTTTATGTTAGAAAATATTCTGACCAATGTTTGCCAACATAGCACACATCAAAAAGGATATCCTGCAAGACAGTGAGTCCTGTAAAGGAGCACCAGCGCTCATTCAGGTTTGTGGACTCTGTTAAAGGAGCACTACCATTCATTTGAGTATAGAGATTCTGTTAAAGAACACCAGCATTCATTTGAATAGATAATCTGCCACTGTTGTTTTTGTTTTAATGTATTACTTTACTTTTTTGTTTAAGATTTTAAGTTTTCAAAGTGCTTACAGTTTTTTACAGAGCTGGAAATCAAACAAGGGGCTTGCATGTGCTAGGTCAGCATTCTGCCTCTGAGCCCAGCCTGTTGAACCACTTGCATTTTATTAAAATAAAAAAATTACAATCTTGTTTGCTCAAGTCCCAGTAAGATCTTTATCAAAGGGCTGAAACTTCACCTGCCATTTTATAAAATGGGGTTTTCCCGAATAAAACGTCTAATGCCAGACTTCTTACAGCATCCTGTCCAGGATCGCTAAACAGAGGAGTGAAAGAGTGTGGTCAGCCAGTCCAGAAAGACTTTGCCAGCCACATTTGCACTAGTGTCCATCCCAAGTTATGACCTTGTGGGCCAACGGATCTTCCTATCCTTGCTTCCATTTCAGAGTCTTGGGGATTCAACCATGGCTGGTGTGCTAAATCAGCTGCTCCCTATGATGAAGTCGTCAAGCCAGAGAACCAGCGATGACTACAGCCCCGAGGAACTGCTAATCCTGCTCATATACATTTACTCTGTCACTGGCGAGGGCACGCTGGACAAAGACCTGGGAGAAGTGGAAGAAAAGGTGAAGAAAGCATTGGCCCGTGTCTTCTCTGAGGAGTCTGAGCTGTCCCCTTTGCTGCAGAAAATCACAGGTAAGTGTGGGGCATCCTATAGAACAAACTCTGCGAGTACGGGGTTCTGGGTAGACTGGTGCAGGAGGAAGAGGGGGCCATCTCCAGCCACTGGCAGGGCCAGGCTGTTTTTCCCATAGATTCCGTTTCTAGAAGCTGTAATGGTATGGTCTGCTAAGTGCTTATCAGAATTCATGGATGTTGGTGTCAAAGCCTTGGTCGAATAGCAAAATATTCAGAGAAAAAATTATTTTGTAAGGTCTTACACAGTGTCACAGGATTCGAACTGGCCATTTTCAGGAGTTTAATATTATTTTGAAACTGTTATTCTTCATTTGAATTATAGTTAATCAGTACTATCTAAAACGATGTTGTGGCATCCCAGTAAAGTAGGCTGTGCTAGTTGGGGGGAATCGACAATGATTTGACGCTATAATGATCCACCTCCAATAAGAGCTGTGTTCTCACTCATAAAGGTATCCATGTGTAGTCTGTTAACTCATTTTCAATAATTTATATTTTGTGTAAAGCTAATTTAATTGGTATAAGTCATGGCTAGAAGTTATTGAAGCCTACACATAAAGCACAAATACTTTTGAAGCAGTCCAAGTTTCCTTTCATTCACACACACAGATGCATGTAGACATCCCTGGTCAGGTAAGCTCAAGTGAAGCAGTACTCAAGTGAAGCAGTAGATGCATCTTCTTGTTGTGAGGAGTATGGGGACTTCTCTGATCCAGGTCACGGTGCTGGAGATCTTAGTGTCCCATGCACATGGGTTTTATTTTGTGCCTACTTGTGACCTTTCACGTAACTGGTTAGAGAGAGGAAACCCTGATGAGATGGAAACCCATTCAGTTTCCATAGACAGGAAGCATTTCCTTGCCTAGCATGGAACCTCAGCTTATAATCCACTTAAGTAAAACTTGTGGAGGAATCTGTTGCCATTTTGTTAAGTACAGCACTATCTGCCGTTATGTGTGTTTATTTTGCTGGAAATAAATATTGACTTAGAATGGTTTAATATGGTTTATACGATGCTTAGAACAGAGTTTTGATTTAAAGTAAAATTGGATGCTAGGAGAATTTTATTGGAAATTATGCTTAAATGAGCAGTTCCCCAGACAGACAGCGAGGCTAGTGTTGTGTGTTCTAGTTATGGCTGTTTGGGTAGGCTTTCTAACATCTGGATGCTGAGAGCTTATTGTTGGAGCTGAGGTAATGTTCTAGGAATACGCTCTGACTCAAGGTGCTCATTAACCTGCAGTTCATTTTTTATTAGTTTCTTTACACTTGCTCAGGATATTGCCTTTTTGTGCTTTGAAAACACTTCTGTGAATTCATGTTTGTATAGGAAAAAATTGTTAGCTCAGAATTTAAAAATCAAGAAAATAATAAATTGTGGAATTTTTAGGTTTTGCCCAAACTTTTATTTTACAATATAAAACATAACCTTTTACCAATATTAACTTTAGATATTTAGTATGAGTGGTACTGTGGGTGTCACTTTGGCATATGTCAACTAATCACTGGAAAACAAACAATTACACACAAATACTGTACACACACAGATTCTCTCTCTCTCTGTATCTTTCTCCCCCAACTCTCTCTCCCTCTCTTCTCATCTCAGCTTCTGTAGCCATTCAAAGGACTGTATAGTCCTCAGGATAGATTTGTAGTTGATTAGTATAAACATATCTTTATTAATTGTGTTGAGAACTCAGATGCCCTAAAAGAAGGGTTTATATTTACAGGTGCTGCTAAGGAAAATGTGTCATTTATATATTGAGGTGAAAACTTAGTCATATAGTGTTGGGGTAGTGGTGAGTCTCTTCTGTAAGGAGGGGCTACTTTAACCTGAATATAAAGAATGAATTATCTTTCAAATACACTTAGTAGCTTGTAACAAGGCCTCTGCCTTTCACAGGGAAAGTCTGTTCTTTGTTCTGTGTTTATGTTACTCCAAGTCATAGTCTTAGGGTTTTTTTGCCACTGAGTAGCAGAATTTATTTGATTCCCAGGGATATTCTATGGTTAATGAAATATTTTTAAAAATAACTTTGCAGCATCAACTACTTTACTGTCTTATCTGTTGACAGGATAACAAAATGACCTCCCTCCCTTCTCTGGTAACAATTTCACTAAGCTGTCTTTTCTTAATGGCTAAGTGGAAGGACTGGCATTTGACTCTTGCTTTTGTGAATATGAAGCCCATGTCTTTAGACATGAGATGCAGACCTGCTGCATCCATTGCATGCTGGAGCTTAGGCTTGCTCACCCACAGGGCCTCATGCTGTGCATGCCCAGCCTTTCCGTCCTGAACTCAGGATCTGGAGAGGAAAACCCAGCTTGTGCTTAGTATTTGTAGCTATTCCCCTTGCCTTTATCTACCTATATTACTGAGTTGTAACGTGTTTGCCATCCCCCCCCCCTATTTTTCTGGGTACATGCTCTTTTCTCTGCATTGTAATAAATTAAAATGTTATTATAGCCATTATACTTGGTTACAAGTAACCAAGTGTACTGGTTACTTGTCCTTTGGAAACAAGAGTAACAAACTTTAATTCTGCTTATTTCATTAATATTTCTTGACAGTAATTGCCCATGTTTAAAATCCACATTTTCTTTTATCTATTCATTATGTAATTTATTTGTGACAGTTTCTTTTATGTACCTCTATCCTTCCTTTGTGTAGGAAGGATAATAAGAACCTGTGATTGATAAAACAAAACAAAAGCTGACCCTGTTGGTCAATGGCAGCATACTATTTTCTTTTTTATCAGCTCTCCTTTTAATAGATACATCCCTGGGATGGCTCTAGAGTAGCAGGCAGATCCTTTCTCTTCTGCACAATAACTCAGATTGGTTTCTGAGTGTTGGGGGTGGGGAGCTGTGAGTTGAAAACTGGCCTGGCCTGCTTATGCTGGAAGGTATTATGCTTCTTCCTTCCTGCTAAGTTCAAAGAGAGTATGAGTTTCTGTATACTTCAGTGTTTGCCTGCCAGCCGCAAGAAAAATAAAGGAAAACCATTTGAACTGTCTTCAGAGAATGAAATCTAGTGCAGATTTTGAACTGGATGCTTGGAATGCCATCCTACAGAGAGGTGTACTGGAAAAGGCTGAGGGTTTGAATGCAGAAGCCCATGGTTTAACAGTTCTGGCCCTGCCATGTCCTAGCAGTGTGCGAGCTGGAAGCTCCCTGTCCTTGAGCCTTGACACTAAACAGCACTGCCCTTATTTCTTATCTGGGATTTTGCTGAACATAAAATGACGTTCTTTATGAGAAATAGTGTTGAGGACACTTGGAGCTGTAAATAAGTAATTTTGATAGTATCTGTCACATAGGGTTGAGCTCCTCAAACCTTTACAATAGTGGATGGACTGGTGTGAAATGCAGCTCAATATATTGGCAGTCTGTTAGGAGCAAACCAGTGATTAGAACGGGGACATTGGTTAGAAAGCGCGGAGTCAGGAAGAAAGACAAAACCTCCATATTCTTTTAGAATGAAGCACATTTTAAAATGATAAAGACACATTAACTGTGCATATTAAATGAGTTTTGATGTGGTTTATGCCTACTCCCTTTGTTTTCTTCTATCTTCCCCTACAAGTTTACTTTCCCACTCACCTTGCCTACTGCACTTCCTCCGTGATAATATTCCTCTTCTGTTTTCACCTCTTTTTTCTTTCTATGCTTGGCTTATTTAACACAACATTCTTGACTTTCACTTATTTTCCTGCAAATTAACATATTGCGCTTTAATACATAGAACTAATTGGATAAATTCTTTTATTAAGAAGTTTTTGTTACTGCTTATTCATTTATTTTCCCTGGGTTTTTATGGTGCCTTAAATGCAAGTTCATACGGGCAGTAGCTCTGTTTAGTTCGGTTTATTGCAAAGTGAGAGAATGAATAATTCAGAGTATGTTAAAATTCTGTGGTTCAAGCTTGAGGCATGGTGAAACTGTAGAAACTGTAATTTACAGTTAACCGTATTTTACTCCCTTGTGATAGTATGAGATTATGGGTTTGGTGTCATTGCCTCAGTGTATGCTGTACTAGCAGAGCATAACAAGGTGGGGGGAGGGCTGCTTTTCTCTGAGATTAGGGATGTCCTCCTTGAGTGTCCTGAAGCTACAGTTCTGTCACTGTAGTCTTGAGATAGGAGCGTCTCCAGAGACAGTCTGTCTAAGGTTTACAGGAGAAGGGAGGAAAGATAAAGGGAAAGGGCATGTAGTTGGCAAGTCTGTGTCCCCACCATCATTTCTCAGGGAAACAGCAGTTTTCTTGAAAGCTTCACCCCAAAACATCGAAGTTTTCTCTTAGAAGAAATGTAGGAATGGACAGTGGGTAGAAAGTTGTATTTGCCACAGCTATCACTGTAGACATGCCTGGCAGGAAATTCTAAAGCAAGTTGATGTACTTTAAGGTAAAGTAATAACCTAAATAACCCTGTTTTATTCTTAGGATATTGAAATTGTCATTTATTGCAAATGTTGGAATAATATATTGTCAGGATTGGGCTTATATCCTATTTTAATTTAAAAGTATTGATCGAACATATCTTTTTATTTAGCATTATTCTAAGTTCTCCAAGCATAGAAACCCTGGGGCACCAGAAACACTAAGGCTCTGTTGAGGCTCTGAACACAGAACTTAGAGCGAGAATGTCTGTGTTCTGATTCTTAATACTCTTGGACCCAAAGTGGATAATTTAACCTTAGGGATTCTCAGTGTCTTCACAAGTAAGGTGTGGAGAGTAGTGGTCATCAGAACCCATGCACTGAAATGGCTAAAGTGCCTGACATACAGCCTAATGGAGAGTGTCATCATCATAGTGAATGAACAATGTATTCCATTTCTGATCTGAGTCTGACTAGATAGGGTTCCTTAGAGACAGGATTCAGGTGTGATACCAGACAATGACAGCAGTATGAGGCCTGATGATCCTAGGTAGTAAAAGTGTGATGTTGTATAGCTCTCATGTGTATCTCTCTGGGATAGCAAAGGATACACAAGTAAGAGTCTATAAACTTGTACATCTAAAAAACATACCCTAGGCATCTCAGCCCCAGTGAAGTACACCCACAACACTCACTTCTCTTTGATAATTTATACACAAATACTCTACCAGTTTTTCAAACATGCTTTAAGACAGAAGACAAAATTATATCTAAAAGGAAAACAATAGAGCGTCAGTTTTCACTGTGTTGTCATTGTGGGTAGCAGTTGCTGTGGCCGTGTGAATGTGAATGCCCTCCATTGGTCATGTGTTGGAACCGTTAGTCCCCACTGGTACTGTCTGCGGAGTTTGTAAAGGCTTGGCCTTGCGGGAGGAAGTTTATTTCGGGGGGGTTGGGGTGGGGGAGGAATGGGGTGGGAAGAGCCAAGCTGCCTTTGAGGTTTCAAAGCCTTGTGGGAGTGCTCTGCATTTTGTCCCATTTGCCATGCCTACCTACTGCGCTGGCTCCCAGCTGTAATGGTAATAGACTTTTATACCTCTGGAACCTTAAACCCAAGCAAACCCTCTCTTCTCTAAGTGCTTTGGTCATGTTGTTTTACTACAGCAATGGAAAAGTAACTAAGATAGTTGCTTTCACCAGTAAATCCACACATACTCTTGGGAGGTTTTATAGTCGCCTAGCTTTTTGTGCCTAGGGTTCAGAAGGCACAGTATCTATCACTATGCTTTGGGAGTGGGCCTGTTCTCAGCAGGTCCCTGCAGAAACACAGAACTTGCAGCTGAGGTCCACCAGATCGAGTACTTCAGGAATTGTCTAGAAATAGTGCTACTTCTTGCATATGAACACTTAAATATTTGCAGGTCTATTGTGATTTATTAAACCCTTTCCTCAGGTTTGTGGAAGGATATTCTTACAAAACATGAAGAAATTTCAAACAGAAAATTGTAAAAAAATAAATAAAAGAAGAGGTAATATGACCTTCTCCTTTGAGATTTCTTTTACTATCACATCTGTATCCTTTCTTCAACTCATAGTTTTCTCTTAGTAATACAGTAAATTTTAGATGATGCATTTCTGTATATTTCTGTCCCTATGGATACTATTCTAGTCTTAAAAAACCACTGCAAGACTTAAACCATCTTATCCTTGAGCATTCCTTTCTGGCTTGGTAATAACAAAGGGTTGCTATGGTAACCCTAAGAGTGATTCTGTAAGTCCAGCATCAGCTCTTGCATCACCCACACTTGAGTAAGATGTTAGCTCATTAGAGTAGAGGACAGTGTACTAACCCATGACCACAGAGTCAACACACACAGCTAAAGGAACTCATTGAGATTAATGGGAAAAATCCATGTAAGGGTTAATCTCATCTATTGGTTCTAACTTGTGGAATCTTGTGTATTCAGATAAGCAGGTATCAGACATTTCCACTAAGGATTGTGCTTTTCTTTTTTGTGTGTGAGACTTCCTGCAGCAGGTCAGCAGAATGAAACAGGGAGCTTTATCAAGCTGTTTTCTTCGGTGCTTTGCAATCCCATTGTTTTTCCTTGGTCCCTACTTTTCTTGATTTCTAAGATTTCTGCTGTAAATTCTGATGAAGAACATATGTCTGCTCCTAGATCACTCCCCAGAGAAATGTTGGAACTGTTACATTTGGTTTTACTATCCAACATATTAAAACAGTTAACCACAAGCACATATTACTAAATAGCCATATCAAGTGAAGTTTAAAATGTTTACTACATACTTAAAATACATCACAAGCTCTGCAGAAAGAACTGTGGAGCTGCCTAGTGAGGCAGATAAACCAGCAAAGCGATCTCACTAATGCAAGGGATCCCTACATGTTACTTTTGCAAGCACTGCACTTTCCCTGACACATCATGTAAAGCATCCATTATTAATTGTATCACCAGGACAGATCTCCTTATGCTGATACTTACATGTGTTATAAATGCATGAAGCATCTTGTCTGTGTCACCAATGTTTATACATGCACACATTAAGAACTGTAGTGATGTCATACACCAAAATACAGCATTTCAGTTCACCATGGACAGCTATGAGACAGTGGGTCCACAAAGGTCCACATGTTCACTGTGTTTCTTGATTGCTGCAAGAAGCCATATAGACGGATTAACTTAAGCTATCCAGATGAGTGTCATCAACTCTGATGTTCCCATTACACTGTAATCACTTGATGATGTGTTTCTCAGAACACACCCCCATTGTTAGCCAGCAAATAACTATAATTATATACATGATGTGACAATTAAGAGGTTTGGTTTTTTAACTAGGTTTTATTAGCAATAGATATGGCATAAATTTCCCATTAATAAAGAAAACAATGTGTGACATAAAAGGGTAGTTGTTTTCAAAACAATGCGATGATCAGAGCCAGATATGGCCAGAAATAACACATGGGGAAGGAACCTGGCTCCTCAACATGCCCTCAGAATGCAACCTGAATTTCTCTAATGCAGTGGTTCTTAACCTTCCTAATGCTGAGACCCTCTAATACAGTTCCTCATGTTGTGGTGACCCCCAACCATAAAATTATTTTGTTGCTATTTCATAACTGTTATTTTGCTACTATTATGAATCATAATATAAGTATCTGATATGCAGCTTATCTAATGTGTGACCTCCGAAGGGGTCATGACCACAGGTTGAGAAAGACTGCTCTGGTGTCTTACAAAATAGCATCAAAGCAGGTATTGATTGAACTAATTCCTAAAACTAATGCCAGGCATGGTGACACAGGCTCCTGATCCCAGCACTCAGCAGGCTAAGAGAGGAAAATCATGAGTTCAAGGCTAGTGTGGGCTACATAATGAGTTCCAGGCCTAGGCTATGTAATGAGTCCCTTCTCAAAAGGAAAAGAAAGAAGAGGAAGAAGAGGAAGAGGAGGGAGAGGAGGAACAAGAGGAGGGACAAAGAACTAAAGCTTTTTCTCCTTGTAATTGTCCCCCCACATTCAATTACCTATAATAATTGTGATTGTTTTGTAATTATTTATAATTTTTGAATATAAGCTTTTAGAGGGCAAGGATTGTCATTTGGACAAAATAAAATTGCTTACATTTTCTTAACATGATTTATAATTGGATTTTTCTTGAATACAAAAGTGATACTAGTTTTGCTTCCTAATAATCACAATAGAACTTAAAAATTACTTGTAAACTCACTTTCCAGAGAAAATACCCTAACATTTTGATAAGTATTGGTACAAAATCAATCAGTAAATAGATATATTTATGCGATATATTCCTAGTGAGTGTCAGGCAAGATTTTGTTTTACATACTTTGGAGTTGGTCTATTGTAGTCATAATACCTAGAATAAAATCACAGGTATATAGCATCATAAATGTATCAATAGTAATCTTGAATGATGTTGTGAAAGGAGATCTTGGGAATATTAGTGCCTTAATATTCATGTCCTCAGTTCTAGGAGGCAACATTCCTTGAAGGAAAAGGTGCCTTTAATTAGAGAATAAGGAGGACCCTCTAGCCCCCAAAAGAGACTATTAGGATCCTGAGAGTGAAGAAAACAGAGAGGTACAAACATTTCAGCCTAAAATTGTGGCAAAGCCAGAACTCACTGTGTAGCCAGGCTAGCCTTAAACTCATGATTTTCCTGTCTCAGCCCACTGAGTGCTGGGATCAGGAGCCTGTGCCACCATGCCTGGCATTAGTTTTTGGAATTATTTTAACCAACACCTGCTTTGATGTTATTTAATAAGATGGATGGGTAGATGGATGATAGATAGGCCACAATAGATGGATGGATGGATGGATGGATGGATGGATGGATGGATGGATAAGAAAGAGATACAACAGATTCTAGGCTGAGACTCCTCTGATAGTGGGAAAATGAAAGACTAACAAATTGGACACCAAAAAGGGCATGTGGGTGTGCAAGCACAGTGATACTGTGTTTTGAAACATAACTATAGATGTAATCAGAAATATAATTCTCATAGAGGCTAACTCTGTCTACATGTGTTGCCTGTGTACTCTGTCCTTGGCACCTGGACCGAATTGGTCCCAAGCAGGGTGGTGATTTTCACTGAGGCATGTATAAAATGAAGCCCCCTCCCCCTTTTTATTCCTTTTATTTTTTAAAGCAAAACACATGGCTGCACCTCTTCTTCAGGCTCTTGACTTGTTGCCAAGCTGACAGAGAGCCAACTGGAACAGGAAACTGATATGTGCAGTGCTCATTAGCAATTTACATTTTCTAATGCAGCAAGAGTTCGTGTGTTAGATTTTAGAAGCTGTGGTTTTATCCAAACTATCCACTAAAATAAGTGGACACTTCATTCTTTATCTGTGTCATGCTGGTGAAGACAAATAGTTTAATCTGAACAATTCTTTTTATATAGTGGTGTAAGATTTGAGATTTCTTCCCCATTAAATGTGTTTGGATACTTTTCTGGTTGGGAATGCATCTTGTTTTTATGAATGTGGAAACCAAACACTGGGTTAACTATAGTTACAACTGCTCGTTCCATCCCCTCCTTGTTTTGTAAGAAGTAAAGTAGCATGCTTGTTCATAATTAATACGTGCTGAGTGCTTTATTTTGTGTTCTCAGAAACTGGTCTCTATATAGCATACAATTATATTTTTAATAAGTTTTAAAATTAATCTCCGTCCTGCCAGCATCTTTCCCTTTTCCTGTTCCTCATCTCACGCCTCTCAGAGAGAACTCAGAAAGCAGCCACAGAGTGTCTCAGTGACGGGGTCTTGGGGAGCTAGCACACTTCTCTTGATTATTTCAAGTTGTTCTCCTAGGGAACAGGAATCCAGACAAGAATGACATCATCTGTGCTGAGCACAAGCTTCTTTAGAACAGGCATTTGTAACGGCTTTTGACTAGGGGTGATTATAGCATTTCAGAGGCACAGGCTTGCCAGGTACCAGGCTGGAGGTGTGGGAGCTGTTAGGAGTATGGACAGCCATCCTCAGTCTCCAGCAGAGCAAGAGCCATCTGGGGCTGTGTGGTGAGGGTTTTGGGTGGCACACGTGCCAGGGAGACTAGCACTAGCCCACTGTTAGCTATCCTTATCGTTATGAACTTGTCAGTTCTTGCTTGAGCCAAATCATGCTCAAATTATTATAAACACAGATTAACATGTGAAAAACATCAGGAAACTATTTCTGAGGCTAAAAGTATCTGTATAGGCTTCCCTACCCCTGAGTGTCTGCTTCTCCCAGTGCGGGCACCAAGTTTAGGACCTTGATTGTGCTAGTCAACATTTCAGTGCTAAGCTATCTACCCAGCACCATATTTTGGGGTTTTGATTGGCTCTTGTTTTTCTTTCTATTTGACAGTGGGGGAAAAAAATCAATGTTTTTCCTAAAATAATAGAACAGCAAAAGGACACATGATCAGGCTGAAAAAAAATTGGGTCATTATTCTCCAGGGTAGGGAGGAGCCTCAGACAGTTTCTAAATAGCGTGCTACACCCATGGCTCCCCCTGTGTCTGGACTCAGCGGCACACCCCTTGGTACTGGGCCTTGGAGAGCTGCGGAGTATCATTTCCCATGCTCGCCTCCCTCTGGGCCTGTTTTCTTCTTTTATTCTCTGTGTTCCTACCACAGGCCTTATGCTTACTTAAATGTGTTGTACTCCCTCTAAACCAGAGGTCCTCTAACTACTTTCCCAGAGCAGTACAGTTAACCCCTCTAGAGCTCATTCCAAACCACAGAGCCTGAGGTCTGCCTTCCCCAATCCTCCAGATTACCTCGGTGCACCCATCTGAATGTGTGTTTTAATGTGAGCATGGCTTATTATATAGCTGTGTAATAATTTCAGTAGTATCTGGCATTCCCTTCTAGACCATAAACTCCATGGGTTCTGCACACCCCTGTGTACCTCAAGTGCTAATCTTATCTGTAGGCGAATAGTAGGCTCTTGTTAATGTTAACTGAATGATAAAAGACTAACAAGAAGATGTGATTCTGCCTCAGAGTTTCTTGTAACTTTGCAAAAGTACAAATGTGGGGCAAGTTTAGGAGAGTCTCTGTTTTGGATGACAGGATGGTGTCCAAAGACTAGATAGAGCATCAAAGGGAACAGGAGTCTTGGACATACCGTGGTGGGAAATGTCGTCAGGAAAACATTCTGTGCAATGAGAACAGATACTAGCAACTGTCAGTGCAAGTCCTGCCTTGCATTTTATTAGTTTTTATACAACCAAACCATTTAGATTCTGGGGACTTTTAGTTCAGTTAGCTGTATCTTCCCTAGTTCTGATTTTTCTCATCTTTCTTGTCTTGCTGTCTGTGGTGGTTTGAATAGGTTTGGCTCCTTGTTGGAATAGGTGTTTGGGGAAGTGTGTAGCTGGGGCCAGGGCAGGGGGGTGAGGGAGGTTGGGGCTTGGAGGTCTTCTAGTGCTCAAACTCTGCCCAGTGTGCAATCAGAGCCTCTTTCTGGCTGCCTGCAGAAGACAGTTTCTGTTTAGCTTGGTCTACTCAGTTTTGGTGAGAACTTTGAATCCACAGCCAACTTGAAAAACAGACTTTATCAAATAACTAGCTAACTAGATTGGTTGGTTTTAGTTTTCTATTGAAAAAATGTTATGAATTCAAGGAGTGGTTGGGACTGAGTGGTGGCTGCTCCTTAGGGACCTATGCTCCTCCAAATCTGTCCCTTGCTTCATTGTGTAGTATTACCTACAGCCACAAATGCCAGGTATGTGCTGCACTGCTGCACTGTCACTATTGTGCTTATGGTCATCTCCCATTGGTGGCAGGAACAGGCCATTGGGATCTATTCGGAGATGACTCCCTCAGTCTGTCACATCATGGTAGACTCGAGAAGGGACCTGAGACACCCCCCGTCCTCCCCAGGTACAGGTGTCCTCAGAGATCCAGAAATGCATTAGGCACAAAATGTAGCACAGGAGCCACTTGGCAACTCTTGTGAACTGTGGCAATCTGCCACTGCGATCCTGAGTGCTAGGGGATCTGGGACCATTCATTGGCTTGGCTGGAGGAGGTCATGAAGAGGTAGCTTGGGAATATTAATTACATCCTTAAATACCTGCAGACTTTGGATGGTGACCAGCAATTTTCTATTTGCAGAAAATCTAGGCTTTTATTTTTGTCTGTGAAAGGTTACCTTGGCTACTATCTTGTCAAAAGCTATTTTGAGAGTTCTGAACTTTGATGACCTTATGAATTTCAACATCCTTTCTTTTCATTCAAGAAAATGTCCTCTTGAGTTCAATCAAGCCAGACTGTCTCTAGCCTAATACTCTTTCCCCCATGTAGGCTGTGTCTGAGTTAACAAGGAGCACAATTTTGTTACCACTAGGCTCTGCCCTTCCAGACAAAGGATAGGTTAGCCATCCTTTTACCACAGTGTCTTAGGAGTAGATACCCAGATCACCTGGTGTGGCAGTCTTCTGAACTAGCAGTGCCTGAATCATGACATCAATAAGGTGTGGTATGTGGGTATCACCCATCAAATGACAGCTGGTGCTCTAGTAGGGTAGTGATTACAGCACTGATGTCTGTCTTCAATTACAGAAATGTAGCCTCTTAAGCTCATTTTTGAGAATTGGTTTAGTCTCTCTTTTCCCAAGCTTTAATGGGGTGTAGATGGCAAACAAAAGAAAAGTAAATAAAAGTGTATGTATTTAAATTATCCTTTTCTTTAAATGCAGGTATTGCTTTAAGAATTGCTAATTTCTTCTTGTCATCAGAATATAAAAAGAGGCTGCTTAAGGGGCAGTTATTTCTTCCTACTGTTGTTTATCTTCTTGTCCATGACTGCTGAAGTAAGAAGGCACTGGCTTCTCTAGCTCTTTCTAGGAAGAGGCCGGCTTTGGAATACAGTTTGAGGTCACTGTTCATCATTGCAAAGTTCTGGGTTTCCTCTGTATGCCTGGAGTATAGCAGTGTATCTGTTTCCCAGAGGATTAGTTCACAGGTTTGGGAAGTTCTAATAAGAAGGCATGCTTCATAAGTCTTGCCTTTTCCAAACATGGGCAGTCCTGCAAGCTGAACCATGCATGCTGACCTTGAGGGATCTGGGACATTTTCATAACCATCCAACCTCAGGATTTGGTTTTCGTGCAGTATTTCTTATACCTACCCCTTCTCAGTCTTGATTGGAGAAGGGAGTGACGATGTAAGGCAAACATCTAGTCGGACCCTTCTTCTCAGTTTCCTCAGGAGTCTGTCTCTCATGGCACACTGACTTCACTCAGAGTTAGGATTGATATCCATCATGCCTTTTGTGCCGCTTCCATTATGGATACCACTATTTCTTCCAAGAAGAAATACAACGTGGGGTTTAAAGGTAGAACAGAATATCAGGGAGGGACTCTGCCGGTGTCCCAATTGAATATATCCGTCTCCAGTCAGCCTGTTGCTGTGGCTAGTTCTGACCTCTCAGTTCCATCCTTTTGGTCATGTGTGTGAGAAAGCCCTATCCTCAGCACGTGGTGGGAGGAGTATGTTTCACCTGATGATGGCCAGTAGCATACTGCTGTCATTGCTGGAGCTCTTAGCGTGCCTTGTTCTACATGGAACCTGGAAGAATAGTCAGCTTACTCCAGCTGTGAGGAAGATCTGTGTTCTCAACACTCTTTGTAAGCACCTTTTCCCTGATAGAAAAGTTTGGATGAACTTTTTGTGCTAATTTTTCACTTCAAATTGTATTGATCACTGCAGCCTCTGGATCTAGTCAGTAACTACTTATAGGTGGATCTTAGTTAGGATTTTTATTGTTGTGATAAAATACAACAACCAAAAGCAACTTGAGGAGGAAAGTGTTTATTTCATCTTATACTTCCAAGTAGCACTCCAGCACCAAGGGGATTGACGGCAGGAACCATAGAGAAGTGCTGCCTACTGGCTTACTCAGCCTGCTCTTTTATACAACTCCGGACAACCTACTCAGAGGTGGCACCACCCATAGTGGGCTGGGCCCTCCCACATTAATCATTAGTGAAGAAAAATTCCTCCCAGGCTTGTCTACAAGCAAATTGTATGGAGGCATTTTCTTAACTGATGTTCCCTGTTCTCCAGTGACCCTAGCCTCTGTCAAATTGAAAAAAAAAAAAAAGAAAGAAAAGATGAAAACAAAACAAAATAACCAGCACCGGTAGTAAAATGTACTCTTTATTAGGACTGGTATGATTAACTTTTAATTCCTGGGAGACTATGAAGTTCAGGAAATGGTCATTTCATCAGCTGCCTCTTACTACTGAGCACCTGCTATGTACCAGACAAGACTTAGTTTTGGAGATGCTGTAGGCAAGCTAGGAAAGGCCTGTGCCTGTAAGGCATGGTACCTGATATGCAGTAAGTGCTTCAAGTGTGTTTGGTATACAGTGTAGCAACTGAAATGGAAATCCAATGTGCTCTAAAGGAAAAGGAATAACTCTAAGCTTTTGCCACCAGAGTGTTATCTTGTCTTGATATTTTATTTGTCTATATAGTCTCTCTTTTATTGTAAAAGTATTGTTTTATTAAATTCCACCTCAATTAACCTTGAATGAAAATTAGGACATGACTACTCCTAGGTATGGCTAAAGATCATATTTTTATTGTAGATATGAGGAAAAGAACAGCCAGAGGCATTAGAAGAATCTAGACTGAACATGGCCAGCAGAGTAGACGAGGCCATGAGAAGAGAGAGGGGAGGAGAGTGAGAGAAGAGAGAAGGAAGAAAAAGGAGGGCAAACAGACAAAGGCTAAGAGAGAGCACATAGCCAAAATGGCTGAGTAATGTGGAAAAGGAAAGCTGGGAAAAGAAAGCAAAGCTCAGGACTGGAAGGTTTAAGGTAGGGCCTGGTAAGGAGTTCTGAGAGGAGCCAGACCTTTGTAACCAAATACTCATGATGCTTAGAGGAAGCCTGGCCTGCTCTTAGGCAGGGCCTGCTTTGATGTGTTAAAAGGCACCTCAGGTAGCCATTCCTCCTAGGGGCCTTTGTTTATTTTCAGGTTCTTTCTTTTAGTTTTAGTTCAAACAGCTTAATTTTAAAAAGACAACAGTAATAAAGCTTAAAATCACTGCTCAAAGTCTAAATTGTGCAAGATTCACTCACATATTAGCAAGTATGTGGGTCAATATGACCTCAATAAATAAAAATCCAATCAATATTCTTTTTGAGATTATAATTACATAATTTCCCCTTTCCCTTTCCTCCCTTCAAACCATCCCAAAAGCCTCTTCTTACTATCATTGCCTCTTTTTCATTGGGAGAGAGAGAGAGAGAGAGAGAGAGAGAGAGAGAGAGAGAGAGAGAGAGAGAGAGAGAGAGAGATTCCTAAATATACAAATACAATCTTCTCAGTCTGTCTTATGTTACTGGTATGTATATAGTTTCAGTCCTGACCATTTGGTATTGGATAAACAGTGAGTGCGCTCTTCCGTAGTGCAGACCCTGTCTCCTGATCTCAGGCCTCTTAGTTGACCGTTATTCTCTGTGTAGGTTTTAGGCCTCATGGGCATTCCCCATGCGCGTCTGTTGGTGCTCTTGTTTCCCATGTGTAGGCAGTCAAGTTGGCGAGACTTTACAAATGTACCTCTGACATCCCTAGGAGACACAATCTCACAGGAAGTTTCCTGTTCCTCCGGCATACAGGTTTATTAATATTAAGAATTAACAATGCTCCTGCATAATCATAACTGGCTGCCTTCCTACTAGTCATATGTGACAGAGCTTGCTTTCCTTAAGCCTCACCAATATACCATACTGTTAAGCTTTCAATTTTTTGCCAGTCTTTAGGATGATAAATGCAATTTTGGTATGAGATATCATTTCAATTTGATATTTTTTTCTTTTAAGTAAGTTGAAGGTATTTTCACA
The DNA here is from genome assembly GCF_004785775.1 of Grammomys surdaster. Classification (NCBI taxonomy): domain Eukaryota; kingdom Metazoa; phylum Chordata; class Mammalia; order Rodentia; family Muridae; genus Grammomys; species Grammomys surdaster. The sequence goes on from NW_021604791.1 coordinate 8,610,507, forward strand.
TTTCAATTTAACTTATCTTTTGTGTGAATTGTATATGATTGCTTGCTTTTTGCTCCCCTTTTAAAAATACAGTATTTTTATTGTCCTTTTAATCCAAAATGTAAAGTTATTTATAAATTACTTTAAATGATCTATTTGTTTATAATTTGTTTATGGTGTCTTGCTACTTAATTTTCTTTAATAATCAAACATTGATTTTTCCTCTTAAATTACATCTGGATTTTGAGATAATTACAAAGTCTTTTCTACTTTCATGCATAGAGTAAACTGACCCCAACAAGACATAATTTTGTAGGTCTTTTTAATATTGGATCAGTTGGGAATTTTTGCTTATAGATGGCATGAGGAATACATCAAACTTGATTTTGACAAGTTGTTATCCAGCTTTCCTAATAGTGTCTGGTGAAATGTCTAATTGTGAGTCAGTGCGATGGCTTAGCGAGTGAAGACGCCTGATGCCAAGTCTGGCGACCTGAGTTCAATCCCCAGGACCCGCAAAGTGGGAGGAGAGATCCAGCTCCGGAAACAGTCTTCTGACCCCCAGATAGATAGATAGATAGATAGATAGATAGATAGATAGATAGACAGAGAGATAGATAAGTTTTAGCTATATTTTTGGTCTCAGCAAAGAGCTAGCACACCTGTATCATGTATTAGAATATCTCCTTTGGTCGGACTTCCTTGTGGGTTTGCTGTTCTGTTTCACTGGTCTGTGTGTCTCATTGTGCTTCAGGATATCATGATCCTGCAGAGGTTTCAAAGAAAATCTCAATATCCCTGGCTTGGCTAGCCCTTCTCATGATTCTTCCTGGTCACCTGACATTCTTTGGTTTTTCTTTTCATGTGAAATTTTATGTATAAAGTCAATTTGTCTATTTCCAGGAGAAAAGCAACTTAACCAACAATTTTAATAAATATTTATGGGATTAATAAGATGAACTATCTTCTGATGGCACAGAAGCATCCTAAGCAAGAATTGGAACTGGCTCAACTGTTCACATCGGCAGTTGTTTCTTTGTTCCTGTCTATACCTTTCCGAAGAATTACATTTTTTCTACAGTTACTGTGTTGTTTTTCTTTCTGGTTTTGTTTTATTTCAAACAACCATCCCGGCATAGCCAGCCTATCCTTAAAGACTACAGAAACTTCTTCCATGAGTAACTTCCTCAGTATCAACAGATAAGTGTAAAAGCCCACATGTGTTCGGTTGTGAGTTAATGGAGCCCTGCATTCTGTAGATTTAAAAGACCAATTACTACCAAATGAGGATTGCATGCTGGAAACCAGGTTTACCTTAGCTCAGTGCAAAGGGAGTGTTGTAAGAAGGGTCAAAGTGAGGAAAGGGCCAAAGAGCGGCCCCATGTCCTCACAGCCACATCAGCACTGGGAAGCAGAGCTCCTCAACCGCACAGGAGTGTCTGGTGTGACCTGCAAGTGGAGTGTGCCTTAGCCAGGCTTTCTTATGACATCAGAGGCAAGGTCTTAAGTACAGTAGCATACGGAAAGCATTGCTAGTTCCTCTCTGCCCATGGGAGCTGCAGTGCTTCAATGTAATCTCTGTGTTTGACATTTTCTGTCTTCCTTGAGGCATTTGAAGTTGTGCCAGAAATGGGGATTTTTTTTCTCTTCTCTAGTTAATCTTACAGCTGTGGGTTTGTATGATTTATTCTAAAACACGGTTTAGAAGTAGTGATTACATATGTAAAAATTATGATAGTTGCATAGCCATGAAAATATTACTGAAACTTGCAGTTATTTTCTTTATAATTCTTTCAACTTCAGTATATCTTGCATGCACTTATAAAGGAAAACATTAAAAAATACCCTTTTAAAAAGTAAAATTTCAAGACCCAGAGAAATATTGGAGTAAACCCAGAAACTCACTCTTGATAACTGCTAGGTTTGGCCTGGTCATCTGAATCTGTTCACTCATCCCTCATCCAGATAAGAGTCTCATTGGATGCTTTGCCAGAGTCCCTATAAAACCATCCTTTACATAATGGGGATATGCAATGTAAACTCAGTAACTTTTCAGCACCTAATTTAACAAAGGTTATTAAACATTGCTATCAAACAGGGATAAAAATGGTTTTATGGATAGCTAAGTAACTATTTTAATAAACTGTCTTAGGCTATGCAATGGCTTACTGTGTATGTCTTAAAACCATGAAGACCTGAATTCAGATTGCGAGTGCACATAGAAAGCCCAGTCAATATGGCACACTTCAGCATGGAGCAACATAGGAGAGTTGGGGTAGGCAAAAGGTGAGCTAGCAGTACAAAGAGCGACTCTGCCTCAAAAACTAAGACGGAGAATAGTAGAGGACAATACTTGGCATTGACCTCTGCACTCCATCTGTATGCACACGCCAGTGTATCTACACACATGTGCATGCACACACGCACATGTACACATGCACACACACGCACACATGCACACACACAGCAGTGTATCTACACACACACACACATGCACACATGCACCATTTCTCTTCCAGCACTCATGTCTGTGCACATTTAGTCATGCTATAATTTGATTAGTCTTTCACAACTACGATGATGATACTTCTGATTGTCTATAGAATCATCACTGTGAATGTCACTGTTTTTAGATTTTAAAAAATAATAGTTGTATAGTTCTGTACTGAGCCATGTCTCCATCTGAAAATATTATTCTTAATAAAAGCCCTTATAAATATTTGCTGTTTACTTCCATTGAACAGATGAGAAAATGAAGCAGTTTGTACGTCTTGGTAACTTAGTTCCTGAGTTCTTCGTGATTGTAGAAGGGAAATCTAAGGGGTTCTTGTTAGCAGAGTGTCCAGTGGCAGAATGGTGCTGACATGGCGTACTTACCAGCTTCCTGATGTCCACTCTGGGCCCATCATCTGCTCGTGTTTCCGGTGCTTCTGCACTAGCTTTACCCTTAGGTTTCCTATGTCCACTGAACTAGAAGCAGGGTCATATCAAAGTTTTATTAACATTCTACAGCTTTTACTCATGAAAACATTTCTAAAATGTTGGTTACTTTCCTGCAATCTCTTTGTAGTCACTGTGACCAAGATGCCTAAAAGAAACAACGTAAGGGAAGAAAGACTTTCTTAATGTAGTCACAGTTTCAAGTTTGGTCTACACTGCATTAGTCCTCGGTGCTCAATCAGGACATCACGGCAGTGGGAACATTGGGTTCCCTTCACTTCATGGCTGAACAGGAAGGAAAGGGAGGGAGAGAAGGAGGGAGGAAATACCCTGGGACAGTACCATCTTGATAACCTGCCTCCAGTGTCATACTTTCTTCTACCCCATGGCCCCCTCAAAGTTCCAGACACCCCTCTCCTTCCAAAGCAACACACCACTAGCTGGACCAAGCATTTAAAAAAGTGAACCTTCAGGAGACATTTTAGATTAATTATAACATCCAAAAGACCAAACTCTTTGGGATATTTAATGAGGATAGGACCAAGAATTGTTTTTGGTATAAGTATAAGGTAAAAATTTATGATGATAACTTATTTTTATATTTTATTTTATTTTTATTTTATTTTGAGACAGTTTCCCTGTGTAGTCCTGGCCATCCTGAAGCTTGCCCTGTAGACCAACCTGGTCTCAACTCAAGCTCATAGAAGGCATGCCCACCACTGGCCAGCAACTTCTTCTTTTATGTTTGAACTTTCTCGTTTGTAAAATTTTGTGAGCCTCTATGGAAAAAAGAGATTGCCGAAGCAACACTATGTGATTTAGTGTGAGTGATTTGGAAGGCTGGTGAAGACTTATAATTCTCTCCCTCCCTCCCTGTCTCCCCCCTCTGTATGTGTGGGTACTTGAGATAGGGTCTTGCTGCAGTACTCCAGGCGATTCTTGAACTTGTTATGTAGCCTAGTATGAAGCTTCATGTTGGTTGTCAGTTTGACTGGATTGAGAGATGTCAAGGGGATTTAGTAAAGCTCTCTTTGGTTATCTGTTAGTATGTTTCCAGAGATGATTGACATATGGGAAAGCAAATGAGGAAGAACGTCCTGCCTCGAATGTGAATAGCACCATCCAATCGTCTGGGAGCACGGATGGAATCAAGTAGGAGAAGCCATGGCATGTTCATTCGTAGTCACGTTTTCTCACACCTCTTCCTGCCTTTCTTCTCTCCGCCCTACTCTTTCTCTCCCCTTTCTGTCTCTTCTCCCCCACCCCTCCTTGTTGTTCCATGTATTTGCAGTTTCTTTGGTACCCTGTGTGTATCCTTTTTACCACTGCGTAGTAGTCCATGGTAAATATGCACCACAGTTTACTGAACTTTCTTCTATTCGTGGCATGGTTTATTTCTGGATCTTGCCCATTACAGATAAAGCCATCGTGAACATTCATGTACAGGTTTTTGTGTGGATGTAACAATTCAGTCCTCTAGGATACATACATTAAAGTGGAAATTCTGGGTGGTTAGATATAATTAACTTTTAAAGAAATTGTCAGATTGTTTCCTGGAGTAGCTGTATCATTTTACATTTCAGCTCTTGAGGTTAACAGCATTTCCCTTTTATGATACTGGAAAAAAACAGGAATTCTTTGATACCATATATTTCGTCAAGAATTTTGTAATGTAAATTCAGCAAAAACTGACATTGTGGTTCTTGTCTGTCTTTATTTTTCTAGCACAAATCCTATTCCAGTCTGCAAATAGTGGTCACATGAAGCACTAGTGTGTTATAATTTCATAACATGCCATCATTTAACTTCTAGTTTAGCTCTTACTCAATGAGATTATTCTCATAAACAGCATTTTGATAATTTCAGTGTCTGCTTTCTGCCACACTAATCTAAGACCCTCTAGTGATGCCTGACTTGACTCTAGAAGATTATCCCCCGCTCCTTCCCTCCTTCTCCCCACGTCCCTATTTCTCTCCTTTCTTCCTCTACTGGGGGTTGAATCCAGAGCCTCCTAACTGCTGGGCATGTACTCTACACTTAGCTTATCCCTAGCCCCTCACGGTTCATTATTTGTTAAGTCATTACATCTTTAAGAGTCTTCATATCACAGATGAATGTAAAGTAAAAGAAGTACTTCAAGAAGAAGACTCTGCATTATAAGAGGTTGACCTATAGTTTCCCGACAGAATTGAGGCATTGCAAAGTTGGATTCGGTACCAGACTCCATAGTCTTGTACCATATGGCATCTCTTCCTTGAGAAATCATCCTGTAGCCTGTGAGTATAGGGGTCACCTAAGCAGTTTTTATGAATCTTGTACAGTGAGACTTAGGAATATCTGGATTTATGTATTGAAAAGTCTAACTTTTGAGAGCTAAACCAAATGATCATTTTATGGAACAGTGAGTGATAGATTAAATTTACTTAGCAATAATATTTATGTCAATCCTGATGGATTGTGCAAATGGCTTTATAAGGCATTGACCAGAATCTGAATTAGGGCACGTATCATTGGAGACAGCATATATTCTGGTGTCTGTTTTAGTCTTTGTGGTTTGGATATCTTTTTAAATAACTACTTGGCGTTGTCCATGCCACCCAGTTTCCATCTAGTGTCTGTAGAAGTAGAGAGTTCCCTTCCGTTTAGAAAAGCTCATAGCATGCATGTGCGGAAACCAAGCGTTTCCTAGTCCCTCTCCCTTCCCATGCAGCAGTCCTCAGAAGAATAAAGTTGCCTTTCTCAGGCCAGTGGACTTAAACTTCACAAATCTAAGGACCTTTCCCATCATCTGCAAACGATTGTAATGGCTTCATGTAGAACTAGATGACATAACATGAATTTGCATAATTACTGCCCAAACTAAACAGTCCACACAGTGGTTATAAAAGTATGCTCACATGATGAATTTGGTGATGGGGTTGCGTGGGAGTAAGACAGAGGCTTAGTGGCTGGGCAGGCCTGTGTTTGGGTCACTAGTTTGTGGGCCATGACAAGTTTCAACCTAGACTTTCCAGAACGGGACTGGGTATAAAGCTTATTTGGGGTCTGGTGTGAGGGTAAGAGGTATTTGATTGCAAGATTGATGAGGCCAGGGATGTACTCTGTTTTGTTTATCAGAACTTAGTGCCTAACACAGTGTTCATTGCAGGTTCCCAAATAGGTGTTGAGTAAACTAACGAGTGGTTACTGAGTCCTCTCTAAGATGCATGCCACCGTTACTAATCTTTCCTCCTTTGAGTCAGAAGCACTAGGAGTCATCCTTCAAACTCATTTCTCTCCAGTGAGAACCTTGGGGTTCCTTGCTGTACACGTCTTCATGTAGTTACATGTCCAGCACTGCGGTGCTGAGGATGCAGGTAGACACACTGCCCTGAGAGCTTCTGTTTTCTGAGGAAACCAAACCAGTTGCTCCTGATGAGGCTCCCTCCCTAGCTACTCTTGCTTCTCCGTTGTAGCTCAGCGTGCTCAATGAGTTGAGTCTGTGCATTTGTTAAAGCATAGCCATGCTCGAGTGATCCAACAGAAAGCTCAACTCTCTGGGAAGATGTTTGTTTTAAATGTCTTATTTTTTGTTTGTTTGCCAAAATATTTTCACTTGTCATTCTTTTTTTTTTCCTTTTCTTTTGGACTGGCTTCCAGGAGAATTGCAGATACAAAGCAACAGATGGAGGGAAAGATGGTTTCACACAGTCCCCTGGGCCTAGTAAAATCCCACTTGCCACCCAGCATTCAAAGCTTCCTTAGTTTGTTTTCCATTGCAAAACTATATGGTGCTTAGCAATCACCATAGCTATTTCATTATTACCAAAGGGAAGTGCTTGCTGTTGGAGCCCTGTCTAAAAGAAGCATATATATCATATATTTTGGATGTATGTCTGAAAAATAATTTTATTTTAATGGCTGAGCATGTTGTGAAATGTTACAGAGGAAATATGTTTTATAGCTTTACAACTGTAGATGGCAAAGATTTTCTAGGGATTAGTAATAGTATTTTGTTTATCTGTATGGTCTAAAACAATCCTTTAACAATTATTTTATTTTATGTGCATGGATATTTTGCTTACATTTGTCTATAACTTGGCACTGTGTTTATGTCTTATGCCTGTGCAAGCCAGAAGAGGGCATCAGAGCCCTGGAAGTGAAGTTACAGAGAGTTGTGAACCGTTATGTGGTGGTAGGAACCAAACCCCAGTTCTCTGGTAGAGTAATCAGTGCTCTTACTACTGAGCCGCCTTTCTAGCCTGTCTTAGGATTTCATTGCTGTGAAGAGACACCGTGACAACGGCAATCCTTATAAAGAAAAACATTAAATTGGAGCTAAATTACAGTTTCAGAGGGACAAAATGATTATTATTAATATTCTATATATATTAATTAATGCTGGAAATTAATACAGTGAAATTATTCCTTAATCAGCTAGTTCCCCAAATAATCACACAGAGACCTTTTCATATTTCAAAGCTTAGTCCTTAGCTGTGCAGACTCTTCAACTAGTTCATCTAAGCTAACCCAACAGCCTAACCCCACGTGGCTAGTTATACCTTCCGGGCCGTAGTCACATCCGTCTCCTCTCATGTCTCCTGCTGAAAGGCCTTCCTCTTTATTCTTCTCAGAGTTCCTTTCCTCCCATCAGGAAGTCCTGCCTTCCTCTTTCTATTGCCCAATCACAGGCTTTAGCTTTTGATTGACCAATTAACTTGGGGAGCAAAGTTTGTACAACACAAGCTGGTGCATATGAGAATTTACTCATCTTGGGACAACTAGACCTTGGGGTATAGAATTTAGATTTGAATATTTAGCAGCACCAGACCAACCCCAACATGGAGAGTTAGACCATTATCATCATAGTGGGAAACATGGCAGTGTTCAGGCAGACATGGTTCTGGAGAAGGAGCTGAGAGTTCTACATCTTGATTTATAGTCAGCAGAAGGAGACTGAGCCATACTGGGCATAGCTTCAGCATAGGAGACCTCAAAGCCCACCCCCACAGTGACACACTAATTCTAACCAAGCCACCCCAACTACAAGTCCACACCTCCTAATAGTGCCATTCCATTTGCACTAAGCCTTCAAACACATGAATTTATGGGAGCCATGACTATTCAAACTACCACCATAAATTTTCTCTTGAGCCCCTCAAGAGAAAATTTAAGTATGGGAACTCTCTAAGCAGACAGGCTATCTAGAGACAGCTGTGAGACTTAAACTTGTCAGATCACCACTTCAGATTCTTTCTAAACAATTTCCCTGGAGTTGTATTATAAAACATGAAAACTATAGTTACACATGTATCATGACAAAATGAAGTTGTAGCTTCTGTGACATCTTCAATCCACCCACTTCATAAATATCTCTTGTGAATTTAGAATATAAAAAGAGAATTTGATTTATGTGCTAACAGAGGGATTACAAGCTGCTTTTTAGTTCTGTTATAAATGAGTAATTATAAAATGCATTTTGATTCTAGTCGCTATTATCAAAAAGTAAATCTCAAGAATTTTTATAGGTAAAAAAAAAATACATAGTTTGACATCCTAGAAACATATTTTGCTTTGTAGGCCACTAACAAAAAAAAAATGACAATTCAAAGAATCTTAAAAACACTGCAAATCGTGTTTGATAATAGTCTAGTATTAGGTGTTAGTTTAAAATGCTCATAACTCCAACAAAGATAACTGGTAAAGCTATAAGTATGAGCAAATATTTTCATACATTTTCATCCTGGTCTCTTGAACTGTCACAGGCTGGGTGGCTTATAAATGAGAAGTCTTCGTTTCAATTCTGGAGGCTGGGGTTTCTCAGCTCACAGTGCTAGCTAGCAGATTCAGCCTATGCTTAGGGCCTGCCTCAGTTAAGACATGGCTCCTCCTCTTCTTCTCTTGCTCTCCTGTAGCAGAAGGCATGCGGGGGTCCTGGGGAGCATTAGCCCTATCCTTTTCCTACCAAACCCTCCGCCTACTGAACACACTGGGATTAAGTCTCAGTTTGTGAATTCGGGGAATGCATAGACTAATGATGATTCTTCATTAATGTGTCCTTCATTCATGCCCTAATTTTCTGGTTTTTGGACAGTAAGAGTAGAATGAGGATTTTGTAAATTTTATCTGTTGTTCTCTTTCCTTATGGCTTAAAATTCGTCTAAAATTCCCTCAGTTTATATTCTTCTTACGTGCAGAAGTATTCATTGCATCCTAGCTGTAACCCCCAAATTCACCATTAATTCCTGCATCAACTTTGAAGCCTAAAATTTGAAGTGTCATCTAAATATGACCATCTCAGTTGTGGATAGCAATCAGAATATGGTAATACTGGAGGCAACTACTCTGGAGTTGTAAACTTGTGAAGCCAAACAAATTATATGCTTCCAAACCAGAATGGTAGGGACGGATATATGATAGATGGTTCCATTCCAAAAGGCAGAACTGGGAATAAGAAAAGAAGCAAAAGAGCCTAAATACATTTGAAAAGTAAGACAAATTCCACAAACTCTTGAGGCTTTTAAGAACCCTTTTCTTTGGTTTTGTGCCCTGCTTTTTATGCCCACTGGAAAGGGGTCCCATGTTCTGGACCTGATGAGTGAGTGGAGATTCTGCCCATGTAGCTTTGCCGAACAGAGCTTGAGCCAAAGGATCTAGGTGGGCTTGTGTCCATGACTTGGGGCAGGCTTCTCCGTATAAATCTGGCTGGATGTCATTGTGCAGTTGAAAATGATAATCATCGTCTGTTCTGAAGTTCAGGACTCAGCACTTCAGAGCTCAACAGCACCCATCTCAGTGTCAGTCTGCAGTTGTCCATGGTGTGACAGCTCTGTGACGGCCTTGTCAACTTGTCCCTTGGACAAACTCTTCATTTTCCCCTGTAATAGGAATAGTGAGCGTTTTGTCAGTCTTAATTCATATTCTATCTACCTTTGTTTTTAAAAGTTCATTTTTAGCATTCTTCTCATCTCTAGTCTTACTCTAAATGATCAGAACTCACTTTCAGTGTTTTCTTTTGAAAAATGTTAAGTAAACATAAGCACTTAGGAGACAATACAGGTTCAGTTCCAGAATGAAAGAGAATACTGCAGATAACTTAGTTACATGAGGTGTGTGTGTGTGTGTTTCCAAGGGCTTACAAAAGCTGTTTATTTTATATATTTTTCTACTAAATGTTGAGTAACACCAGGTCTTTACCAATGTCTATGTCTTAATTAAAGAATAGTTAGTTGTAAGATGCTAGTGATCATGTGACACATCTTCAGACCACCACCAATTCTAATGTTAATTCTTTTACTATTTCCAGCACATCTGCATTTTAGTTCTCTCACTGAAGTCTTGAACTTGTAAAAATTGTCCATAACCACTTAGAGTCCACTTCTCCAAATCACCTATTAATGATGATATAGTTTGACATCCTCCTATAAATTACTAGCATTTTTAATGGAGTCTAGAATGATGAGTCTTTTCTAGAAGATTTTCAATGTACTCTGTCCCAATCCAACAAAAGAAGTATTACCTGTGGTAGCTATAGTGCTATAATAAGTATGTTATAAATAGTAAGACTTGAAAGACAAAAGCTCCCCTTGATCCATGGGCTGCACTGTAGAAACAACGTGAATCTCACTGTCTGTCTCCTTTAAAGGTCCTGGGGGACCAGATGCGTTGGCAAGATCAGGAATACTTTGAAAAGACACCCTCCTCAACAGTAGGAGCTTAAAATATCAAGTAACCCATGTTGTGAGCAGATGTGCTACTGCCACACAAGCTGCGTTCCGTTCTCAAAGTACGCGGAGCAAGCCTAATGTCATTCTTAAGGACCCTAGGATTTTTACAAATGCAAAGAAGCACTGAATTCAGTTTATTAGGTTCTAATAACAGAATCTTCAAAGTTTTGAATCGAGGCATTGACGTCTCTCTAGATATGAAAATCTGAGATGAAGCCCTCTTCAAATACAATAATGATTGGTTGAAAAATCTGTTGGTTGATGGAGAATGATTTAGTTATGTTAACTAAATTTAGGATGCCAAAGAAAGAGACTAGCACTTCAATGAGAGTGCCTGGGCATGGCAAAACTTGACATTCAATCAAGATGCTGAAGGTCTGGGAAGAGTGAACACTGGTCCAGGAGGTACACTTGGCTGTTATGTTAATGGAGGTGGTGCTGGGCCTTTCCCACATTGACTGGGGCCTCACCTCACAGTCTTTGAAGACTGGCTAGCTTTTAAAGAGTTGGTACAAAGAGAGTGAAGCAAAGCTGGTGAGGGTTGGCCACCTTAAGAATTTTCCAAAGTTCTAAGAATGTAATAGGGCTTTTATCTAAACAAATCTTTTACTGGGTGTGCATGGAGGGGGAATTAAAACATCTGCATACACGATGGGGAAGAGAAGTAGACGTGAATTCTTCCTCATAAACACAATGCTTATAGCACTTGACAGAAAGAACCATGTGATGCATCTCTCTCACAGTTGATGTAGCCACCTCTTCCCGCTCTGTACAGATCTAGAAGTTTCACTGCAGCACTGACTTCATTAGCACTTTTGTTTCATGGAAACAGCTTTCTTTCTTTTTTGGGAGGGGGGTGGTGGTTTCGAGACAGGGTTTCTCTGTATAGTCCTGGCTGTCCTGGAACTCACTCTGTAGACCAGGCTGGCCTTGAACTCAGAAATCCACCTGCCTCTGCCTCCCAAGTTCTGGGATTAAAGGCGTGCGCCACCACTGCCCAGTGGAAACAGCTTTCTTTAAACCCCATGAAGCCATCTTTGTAGGCTTTAAACGTCCTGGCCTCTCTCGAAGGGTCCAGGCCCTAGTCTGTTAACTTCGGCTTAAGAGAAGGCTGTGGCTCGTCTGATCATCTGTTCAGATCATTACAGCTTTCTCCGTGTCAGCACTAAGACTGTCTCGCTTTCTTGTCTGTCATTCATGTGTTCACAATGGTACCAGTGAAACAAAATTAAATTTTTTTCTAAGTTCTTAGTCTCATTAATAAAAGAATTTTAAAACAGACTCAGAAGGAAACCCAAGGACCATTTTACTAAAATGTAAAGCCTGCTTAGACATTTGCCTAATAACAAGAAAAAGAAAGAAAAAAAGAAAAAAAAAGAAAGAAAAAGAAAAGAAAAAATTAAAAAGAAAGCAAAAATGGAAAGTAATGCTTTTCTGACAGATAGGTGTTACCATGTTGGAAGTGTTGCCGCTCAGCTGTATCCAGGGAGGGGCTTCAGGGAAATATCAATATGTTACACCATTAAGGGGATATTCAGCCCTCTTCTCTTTAGCAACTCTTCAGATAAACTTTTTAGAAAATTAGGTAGCGTGTACGCATGTACTTGTGCGTGTGTGTGTGTGTGTGTTTGTGTGTGCACGTGTGCATGTGTGTTCTCTTGGACAGACAATTGACTGGCTCAATTAATTCATGAAAGGAGACAACAGTTCTTAGTGATTGGGAAAGCTTAGAATGACAGGTCTTCACTCAGAGATAGAAGTAAAGCTTAGATTGTACTTTTGACCAAGACAAAGTAGATTCCTTTAGTGGGGTCAGCAAAGCCCAGATAGCCCTACTTTTCTTCTGGTAATTTAAATCCTAAGGACAAGCTGTTTAGTGTTTCCAAAAAACAGGGAGTGGGATCCAAAGATGAGGGAAAGGGTCTAGCCTCACTAGCTTCCCAACCATGGACTGCCAGTCTAGCTTCCTAAGTTTAGGGGCAGCGCTTTTCTGTGATAACTTTTCTTTTCCCTTACTTCTTGGTCAGGTCTCTGACTCTAGGCCCAGCTTTCAGCCTGTTGGCTTTTGACATAACTTCTTCCTTACAGTAATCATGTCTAGCTTGTATTAAAGGGAACAGTGTACAGCTTTCCTTTTTTTCTGGAACAGTTAGAGGCCATTTAAGTCTAATTTGAAGGCTTGTGTGTCTGGGAGAGAAGAGAGCTCCAAGGAGAGATGTGGACTGGCTGGTTGGTAGGACACACAGAACACACCCTTTATCAGTAAAGTGTTTCATTTTATGTTGGCATGGCATCCAGAATAATTACAGTAATAGCATCAATGATTGTCATACATATGTATTAATAATATAAAAACAGATATTGTGAGAATCACCAGACTATAACACAAGGACAGAAAATGGGCACATGCTGTTGGAAAAACAGCACTGACAGATAGGCATGTCCAGTTAAAGGTTGCTACACATCTGGTTCTGAAGGAAAGAGAGCAGTGTCTGTGAAGTGCCATCAGGTGGAGTGCAGTCAATGTGGGCATGCCTGCTTGTTGCTTCAAAGTTTCACTGTACCAGGAATACTGGTTATGAAATTCATTGTCATTTTATAACAAAAACAACTTTCCTACAATGATCAGTAACATACTTATTTTACCCACCCATCCATATTTTTGCCAACATTCTGCACAGTAACCCTAAGGTGTTCCTTAAGAGGTTGGGTTTTTCTCCATTCTTCTTCTCTCCTGAGACCTTACTAGAATCACTTTTCAAATTTTGTTTACAAGTCTAGATTTTTCTAGCATACACCTCAAAATTCTTTCCAGTCTTCATTCTTTATCCAGTTGCAAAGCTATTTCAATATTTTAGGCATTTATTATAGTAACATCCCACTCGTAGTTCAAAATCTATATTTGACAGGAGTCTCCAGAAAAATAGAACCAATTAGAGTTATGAGTTGAGGGATATAGACTTGTTATAAGCTTGGCTTATGTGTCTGTAGAGGTTGAGGAATCCTACAATCTACTGCCTGAAAGCTGAAGATTCAGAACAGCCAGGGGTGAAGAAAGTCTGGTTTACTTCTGAAGGTTGGTTGCCCAAGAACCAGCAGCCCCATTGTCCGTGGACAGAAGGTAGAGGTCCCAACTCAAACAGAAAACATATGCAGTCTTGCTCAGGCTTTTGTTCTGTTCAGGCTCACAGGAGATGGTCTTTGTTACTCAGTCTATCAACTCAGATGCCAGTCTCTCCTGCAGACAACCTCACATGCACATACACAGCACACGAGTGATGTTTTATGTGTACCTGCTCTCAGGGCATTCAAGATTAAACATCCTCTTTCCTAAAGAAGATAACCAGGAGACATAGAAGATGCTAAGGTTAATTTTGGAGGAATACCAATGAAAATCACAAATAACTGTGTAACCTTTATGATGGCTATAATATAGAAAGAAAAGACAGATATTGATACAAGCAATACTCGAAAGTTCCTCTGTTACTGGCAGCAATGTAAAAATAATGTTTTGAAAATTGCTTTAGCAGCCTGAAAAAGTTGAACCTAAAGTTCCTAATTCTACTTCAAGGCGTTAAGCTAGGAATTCCACACCTAGCTACAAGAGTGTGGAGAATGTACACACAAATCTGACACATCAATGTCCATTTATTATTAATTACAATGACCTTAAATTAGGCATGACCCAGTGTCATCACAATAAATTGTTTAATAATGTATGTATTCAGACTTCAGTCCTGCAAACAGATGAAGTACCAACATATGCCACCACGTGGATGGGCCTTGAAGTGAAAAGCAAGAGACAGGGAACCACATCTTGCATGAGCTGATTTATATTACAAAGGCATAAAGATGAGTAGTTACCAGCAGGTAGCAGGGGGATACTGGGGGAGTAAGAAAGGAGGGAAGGAGGACTGAGGTCTGATGGGTCTGTGTTTGTTCAAAGGGTAATCTACATGTCCTGGAGTTGGACAAAAGGGACCGTTGTACATGCTGACGGTTATGACAACATCCACTGAATTGCAAAGTTTGTAAAGTAGTGAATTTTATTGTGCTAAGGTGCTTTAATTTTTAAAAATCATCTCAGCACAAACAAAATCAAATCAAAAGAGGAAAAAGATACTTAGAAAGGGAAAACAAAGAAAATAGAAAGTTCAACCTAGAAAACATATGACAATCAATTAACTTATAGCCATCCAGATATGACAGTTCTCTCTAGAGTTCTGATTATCATCTAAGAGCTTATTAACAGGTAAAATGCTTAGGAATATGAATTATATATGACAATTATGTATTACATATCACATTCCTACACAGAGATCCTGCAGGCAGGCAGTGTCACATGAAATGCCTGCTGAACTACTGCTTCAGGTGTGTTCCACCACAGGCCTAACTGCTGCTGTGTTGTGGGGCGTTGTGAGAAGATCATAACTTGGAACAGTGTACCTGATAATACCTGAGGCTGCACAGCATCTGTCACAAGTGTATTTCAGCTACTCTAGGACACATATGGAGTTTTCTTTTGTTTTAAATCTCACTGTCTTTGGGTTTGAATGGTTCTTAGTATGATGAAACACATTAGTTATGTATTGTGCTTGTTGTTTTAAATACCTCTGTGGAATAGTTAGCCATATTAGATTAGTTCTGTAGTCCCTGATGGGCTGTTTGTATTAATTGACACTGCCAGTGTGTATTTCTCTCTGGTGTTTGCTTTCAGGCTTTACAACTGGTTGTT
Source organism: Grammomys surdaster (assembly GCF_004785775.1). Classification (NCBI taxonomy): domain Eukaryota; kingdom Metazoa; phylum Chordata; class Mammalia; order Rodentia; family Muridae; genus Grammomys; species Grammomys surdaster. The sequence continues at coordinate 8,625,867 of NW_021604791.1, forward strand.
GACATATCTCCTAATTGCACAAAAATAGTTCTCAGGGGTTACATAAAGGCTTCCCACACCCCCTCCCTGTCACTCTCTGCTATCAATGAAGAATGATGGCCTTCAGGCCATGGAAATGACTCAGTAGATAAAGGAACCTGAGCTTAAGCCTGGGGGCTTGGGTTGGAGGAAGGAACTGGCTGGCCTTCTGACCTCCATGCATATATGGTGTACATGAAAATTTAAATTAACGACTCCTGCCTTCACTTTTGTTAAGCAGAAAGAGAAAGGCCTATTGATGTGTCTAAGGGCAAAGGAACCTTCACAGGCCATTCAAAATCCTGTTTCTGCTGGTTATGGTCTTGTAGTTCCAGCACATGAATGACCAGAGGATTGGGTAGTCAAGGATGGCCTGGGTGGCATAAAGAACTATCCTGGAGTGTGTGGTGTGTGTGTGTGTTTCTGCATTTAATTTTTATTAGAAATGTTTAATTTTTATTGATATAACATTGTAATACTAGTAAAATAGCCTACAATGTTTTGCCCATGACTCCTCTAAGGCATGTAAATCAGAAAGTCTTAGGTTCTTGGCTAAAAACTAGGATTATATTATGTCATCAGTTTTAAATTATTTGTTTTACCCTCAAATACAGACTGAACATGGCTATTACAAGTGTCATACTTCTTAAAATTCTAAAATGTCATGAAAATTCAGCAAACATGTGAAGAAGCAAAATTTGAGCGGACTAGAGAGGAAAGCAACGGTTTCCTTTTTAGAGCACCTGGTCTGTGTGATGACACCCTTCCCAGGGCGGAGCTCATTGTGTTGTCTTTAAATGAGTGTGCTGATCCTTCCCGTCTGTCCAGCTGCTTCCATGTGGAGGAATGAATTTCCTCATGGACATGCCGAGGTGTATATTCAGGCACACGAGTTCTATAGATGTGTTCTTTATAGCTTAGAAAGGCCATGCGGCCATCACACATTCCCTAGGGGTTTTGCACAGCAGTGACTTATAAGGAGGCGAGCAGTTTTCATTCTCTCCCCAGTCCTCTGATTTGAATTTAGATTAGTCCAAATGGGAAAACACAGTGTAAACACAGCATAAGCAGCCAGGAACCTAGTAATCACCATTCCAGGAACCATAGAATAGTAATTACTGATTTGGATTATTATCATTAAAAACATTAAAAATTACTAAACAGTATGAAAGATTCATCACATACTAATTTCTCTCATGAAACAGAAGATAGCACACTGAGGCATCTGTAAACAAGCAGCTTTTCACATAGTGAGTACAGCACTTGTAAAGGGGTGTGTGCTTGCAGTCTTAAATGTGTGCATGTTGGGTGGATGCTGTATCAACAGCTTCCTGAGTGGAATGTAAGAAGGCACCCCATTCTCCGGCTTCTGTAAGTTTCCAAGGCACTAGCAAGGCACTAGGATGACACAGGAATTGGACAATCTCTCACTCGTTGCTGCCTTTTCAGGCCCAGCCACAAAGAGAGCAAATAACTCTAGTGATACATTTACCTGTGCCCCCCACCCTTCTAGGATGGAACATGTAGAGCAATTGCAGGCCATCCCATGAAACCCCATTTCAGATCCAAAAGAATGTTGTGATCTTCCTTAATTTACATGGTGTCTGTTCTACTTTAACCCAGTGTGATGATTATTTCATGTGTCAAATTGACTGAATAAAGGACTGAATGAAGTGACCAAACATTATTTAAATGTGTCTATATAAGGTGGTTTTCAGATTCAGTGTTAGATACATAACAAAAACCATAATTGCCCTCACTAGTAGAGGCAGACTTCCACCAAGGCATCAAGGGCCTGAATAGAACATTATTCTCTAAGGTGGATGTTCCAGCTCCTGACTCTTTTATTAAAGATTTATTTACATACATACATATTTATATATACATATATATTTACACACATACACACACACCCCGCTCTTTTTCTTTTTGGAGAACTGACATGCACTATATGAGTATGACTAAAAGACAGGTAATAGCCATTTGTCAGATAAACATGTGCTTTAATTTGAGTATGAGTGCAACATTGTACATAACCCCGTGGATACTGAAATCAGATTCCATGGGCGTATACCCTAATCTCACTGCTTTTTAGTTGTGTGCCCTTGGGCGAGTTGGTTAGCTTTCCTGTGCCTGAGCTCTTTATCTGTAATTGGAAGCTAGCTATTGAACCTGATTTTAGCAGTATTCTCATAAGGGACTTTTTATACAGGAACCACTTAGAACACTAGCAGTGTATAGAATAAGCAAGTAAGGGAATGATTTATGGTTTGTTATAGAACATAGCCCCTCTAATTTAGAATCTGTTGTTTAGAAGAGCATATGACACACAAAAATGTCAGAATTGAGAATATTTTTCACTCAAATAAAAAAAAGAATGTAGTAACTTTAAAAATTGTCTATTGTTGGTCAAAATGAACTTAGAATTAGACTTTGCCCCAAATTATTAATTAATTATGGTGGTTCCTTTTCCACTTTTAAAACTAAAATTGATTTCTGACCAATGAATGCATTTCTTCTGAATTATTTGCAATAAAAAGGGCAAACCGAGGGTCATCAAGATGGGCTCAATGGGTAAGAGTACTTGTGCCAGTCCAGCCTCAGAGCCCACGATAGGAGAGGATTGATCCCCAAAGCTACCCTGTGATCCCCAACACACATCCATTCATATGCATCTGCACTCACATACATTATACACACAGATGCATAGAAACATACACACAGCATGTTATACACACTCACATACATTATACACACAGATACATAGAAACATACACACAGCATGTTATACACACTCACATACATTACACACACAGATGCATAGAAACATACACACAGCATGTTATACACACTCACATACATTATACACACAGATGCATAGAAACATACATACAGCATGTTACACACACTCACATACATTATACACATAGAGACATAGAAACATACACACAGCATGTTATACACACTCGTATACATTATACACACAGATACATAGAAACATACACACAGCATGTTATACACACTCGTATACATTATACACACAGATACATAGAAACATACACACAGCATGTTATACACACTCGCATACATTATACACACAGAGACATAGAAACATACACACAGCATGTTATACACACTCGTATACATTATACACACAGATACATAGAAACATACATACAGCATGTTACACACACTCACATACATTATACACACAAAGACATAGAAACATACACACAGCATGTTATACACACTCGTATACATTATACACACAGAGACATAGAAACATACACACACACAACATGTTATACACACTCACATACATTATACACACAGATACATAGAAACATACACACAGCATGTTA
>NW_021604791.1:8629256-8630976 GCF_004785775.1 Grammomys surdaster
TTACACACAGATACATAGAAACATACACACAGCATGTTATACACACTGATAGAAGAATAAGTTAACAAAAGGACAAACTTAGATTAAAAGCAGCTCAATCGACTACAGTTCTGAGTTTGGAGAGTTACAGTCCTTGCTTGAAAGTCAGTCTGTTATTTACTGATTCCTGATCTCAGGCAGGTACTTACATCTTCTGAACCTCATGCACTGTGGCGTGTAACATGAAACTAAAACAGCAACTGCCCTGTCACAGCAGAAAGCAAGTGATGGCATTCCCGACTGGCCCCTGTAACTTAGCAGTGCTACTTCATATTGGCTGTGGAACAGGTTAAGAAAGTCAGTAAAGGCTGTGAGGAGGTGCCTGATAGACAGCTGTGGGGATACGCTGATTTTGGCTCACATCTTTATAGATTGCAGGCCAACCTTAGTGAGTCCATTGCCTTGGGCCTTGGTTGAGAAAAATAACTCAGCAACAGGGGCTGTGACAGAGGCTAGGCATCTTATAACAGTTATGAAACAGGAGGGTGTGTCATGCAGCCAAGGACTTATTCCTCCAACCAGACTCCGCCTCCTGCCTTCCACCACCTCCCAGTGAGAATGCCCTGTTATGAATGTAGCATAGGATTAATGCATCTGTTAGGTCAGAGCCTTTGGAAGCCATTCAGTTCTCAGAAGACCATCAGCTGGCAACCAAGTCTGTACCAATTGAGACCTTTTAAAGGATACTTTATATCTAAACCATAACACAAACATAGTTCTATTGGTGTTGATCTTATGATGCTCTTAAATATGCTAAAATTTAAGAGTAATCATGGCATACCAAGTTCTCCTGTAAAATTTTAGACTAAAAGCAAGACAGTTTATTGCAAAGAAAAGTCATACACCTTTTTTTATGTAAAACCCGGCAATCTAGGAACAACAGCTTCTGTGTCTCTGTGTAAGCTATGACTTGATTGTTTGTAATTTGTGGTATTAGCTAAGATGACTATATAACTGTTTGTTCATATTCAGAAAGAAATGTCCTTGAGTCCAGGAAAGATAGAATGACTTGTAATGCTTGAGACAGTTGAGTACCTGTCAAAGTAGGGTATTGCTAAACTTTCCCATGAATTGTTGAGAAAACTCATGGATAGGAGAAGTAAAGCCTGGATTATAAAAGAGAGAGATGACCTGTCTAAAACAGTCAAACTCTTGATAGAATCATTAACAAAGTTTGGAGAATACAGAGCCCCTGCTGAAACAACTGCATGTAGAAAACTTTGACTGTTTGCTTGTTATGTTTCCTGACATACTGAGATTTTAAATTAAACATAGTCACACTTAGGTAGAATATATGTATGTATGTATGCATGTATGTATGCATGCATATATATATATATATGCATGTGTGTATACATGTGTGTATGTGTGTGTGTATTCATACACTAAAGCATGAGAGAGTATAAACATACTCTCAGAAGAGCAAAGTCCTCCTTAAAGGAAGAAACAGAGTAAGTTCTATGATGCTGCCACTGGGTATTAAAGTGATTCTGCACCATCTAGCTAGGCTACATAGCTAGAATTTTCTCAGCATATTTTGGTCAGGATACAGGGTGACTTCTGGTGCTTAAATTAAATTAGTGGTGCACAAGTGCTGAATGGCGAAATAATTTGTTTTCCAAAATTGAAGGAAAGGGTGGGGGAGAGAGAAAAAGAAGGAGGGAGGGAGAAAGGGGAGAGG
>NW_021604791.1:8631376-8645262 GCF_004785775.1 Grammomys surdaster
GAGGAGAGGAGAGGAGAGGAGAGGAGAGGAGAGGAGAGGAGAGGAGAGGAGAAGAGGGCAGATGGAGAAAAGTGTTGGAGAGATCCAAACGTGGCCAGACACCTCCTCTGGGCCAGTATAGAAAATGCTGCCAAAAAGCCCCTCCCCTTGCTCCTCACCATTTAAAGATTCATTAAGTTTGATGGAGAGTCATATTTAAATGTTCAGTGTTGGCAGGTCCTTTTTTCCTCACAGCCGTTTAAATTCCTTCTTCTGCCACTGATTGGTTAACCCACCACATTTTCCTCTTCACATGTCACTAGCACCTCTGTGCCTGACAGCTCTGAGGACACAAGGCCAGGCAGATATCAGCACGCCCGCTTAGCCCAGCAGTGGCTTGGGAATGAGTCTGACAAGAGCCAGGGAGCAGAGACTTTTCATAAATAATGGTGTGTTATTGTCAGCGGTTTTGGCCCTCGAAAGATGGTAACTTGTTTCCATACAGATGGGTCAACTCTTGCCTGCCATTCTGTCTTTTGAACTTCCTGTTCAAGGGTATGGTTTTCATCAACCTTCATGATTTAAAGAACACCTACTTTATAAGATAGGATTTTTTTTTCAGCCAAAGGAAAATAATTAAAGGTTTTGTATATAAAAGGTTTCTTAGAAAAGACTAGCGGGGTTGAGTAACCAGCCAGACATCCGAGTACAAAGTTGTGACTGGGATGGGTGCTTTCTCTTGTGATGCATGGGACTTGAGGCTGAGGAGAGCAATGCTTTCCTCATCTTGTCATTATTGGGAAGCTACACCCTTGGCTGGAAAGCCACTTCTCCTGTAGTTTTGTACACAATCCCTGCACATAGATGTCGTTTTTCCCACTTAACATCTACAAATCTTTTGTCAGCAAAAGTAATGTCAGATACCTTTTTAGCATCTTGATCTTACTTATAGAGGAATCCAGATGTGGCCCTTGGGGTGAGCGCCGCTCGGGATGCTTGTCTGCTAACCTCATTCAAGACTCTTTACTGCGGGATACAAAGCGTGGAGCAGCAAATTACAGGGACTCAGTCAACCTCCTTGGACCCATGATGTTCTCTTTATCCAAGAAAAAGGGGTAATTTCAAATGTTCGTACCCTTTTAGTGAGGAAAGGAATACTTTTATTTCAAGGTTTATACAGATTTGAAATTCTCTCTAATGTGAAAAACTAAAGAAATCAGTAGATGGGAATGCAAGCGCAGAAGCCCGACGCCAGCAGCTGTTTCTTAGTTGGTTTTGGTTTTTCGACCTCTGTGTAACCATGCCTGTCCTGGAGCTCACTCTATTGACCAGGCTGGCCTCGAACTCACAGTGATATGCCTGCCTCTGCCTCCGGAGTGCTGGGATTAAAGACGTACACCACCACTACCACCCTACTGTTTATTTTCTCTTTATGTGGTTTAAAGCACTATAATGATTCGTACCCTGTATTAGCTTTTGACATTTAAATTATATAACTAGTTTTGAGTTTTATATAGCTGACATTTTCAGTTATAAAGTTACTATGAGATCATTAAATGTAATATTTAATTACTGACCCTTGAGCTCCTTTCCCAAATGTCCAGCATCTCTGCAGTGATCAGAATATCCTTGTGTGCTTTTCCCTGTTATCATCTGAATATTGACATGCACAGATTTTGATATTTGATTTTACTTTATTTTGAAAATTTGTTTTATCCATTTATAACATACCTGTGCACCTATTCAAGGGCACTTTCTAACAAATTGGCAGAACTCTAGCTCAGTATTAAAAGAAGCTGCATTATTTAATTTTGGTAAAAATTATTTTATTGTGAGATATAATATTCTAATACATGTGTGCAGTGTAAGTTCTGTATCTAGCCCCCCTCACCCCAATAAGGCAAATTCAGGGCAAAAATAACTTTACTAGGTTCTAGTGTCTATATAGTGTTGCAAGTTTCAGTTATCTGACAGTGGCTTACGCTAGCACCCAGACTTTCCTTTCAAGTAACAGGTCAGGCAATTCAGAGTTTGTATTTTTTGGTTTTGTTTATTGGTCTTTTTCCTGGCATGTCACATCCATCCCCTTGGCTAGAGTATCCAAACCAGTGGGAAGAAGGGGCTGCTACAGCAGGTGCAGGATACACATAGCCGGAAGTTACAAACATGGCCTTCACTCTCCTATGTCCTCAGGTCGTAGAAATGACACTTAAGTTATTTCTAGTTTTTCTTCCCCACTACACATTATGCTATATGAATGTTTGTGCACTATTGATTCTTTAGGCTAGGTCTCCAAGTGGATTTTTACATGCCAGGCATTCAAAGCCTTGATGTGTGATCTCATAGTTGGAGTCATTTTGGGGTGATAAAGGGCATTAGCTACCGTCAGAGTTCCTTTTCTGCTTCTGCGCTAACACGCCCTGACAGGAGCAACTGAAGGGAGGAAGGACTTAATCAGCCCACAGTTGAGATGCTTACATGAGATGTATAGAGTTGTCTGTCTTACATATTTGGGGGATTCTTTTCTTTTTAAATAGAGCATATTTGTGCATGTATTATAGTTACAGGAAGAGTGAAGAATATGAGATTTGAATTACATTTTTCACTCATTTTTTTCTTTTGGACATGAGGTTATATCTTAAACTTCAAGATTTTATTTGCTTATTTTTAAATCAACAAGCAGATAGAATTAAAACCAATATTTATTATAGAGATGGTTGTGAAGATCACAAAACCTAATAGACCTAAAACTTAATTGTAGAGTATAAACATTAAGTACTTAATATATTATCTATATTTCTAATGTGATTGTATAAATTTTAAATCTAGACTCACCTCTGTCTGTGAATGAAATGCTTAGATCAGTCAGTACTAGGTTCAGCTATGAGGACAGAACAGCTGTATAACTGTGGCTTAACAAGTTTGATTTTGTTGCCCCATTGAGCATTTAAGTGCCAGAGAGAAGCCGTCCAGGACAGGCGTGGTGGTTCTTAAGTTACCGAGGGCCCAGGCTCCTTCTTTCTCATTTTGTTTTATAGGGCTTCTTTCTCATATTGCAGTTTCCTATCCATATGAACCTCACCAATAAAGGTGAGCAAGAGGAAGGAATAGAAGGCCATGCCACCTATCTTTGAGAATATGGCCCCATTAAAGGTCATCTTGAGAAGTCAAATAAGCCAGAAACACTGATATTTTCGATCTCACATGTGTAAGGGATGTAGATTCACAAAGAAGCATGAAAGTAAACAAGGGATGATTGTGGTGGGGAAGGGACCAGATGGAGTTGGAGAAGGGCGTCAATAGAAGATAACGTGGTGGGTGAGGTAGGTGTGAGGCAGCTGACGGGTCTGTGGCCATGCCAGCACAGTGAGGTGAGATGACAGCAGATAGGCACCCACGCTGACTGGTAATCAGCTTCCACTCCAAGAAACAACACAGTCCAGGGTCACCATCACAGTTTTCAAGTGCACAATGGAACCATTGTGGGCAGCCCTGCTCCCTGCATGGAACTGGAGCTGTGTGAGCTGATGACAAGTTCTACCACTACTTGTATCCAGACACACTGCTGGTCGTGTACCATAGATGATGGCTGCCATATCCCTGTCATGGATCAGCAGCCAGGCCTAGAGAGTATGACGACACGTCTAAGGTGGGAAAATAAGAGATATCACAAGAAGCCTGGGGCCAGAGGCAAAACACAGTTTGCTCCTCATGAAAGCAGGAATCTAGGCCCCTACAGTACAGAGCAGTAGGCATAGCAAGAGGCCAAGGCTACCCAGAGCCTCAACGGGAAGACTCTAGTCTGTGCCATTTCTGGGTACAGCTGCTGGGAGCTAGGGCACCTGGTCAGACCCCTCACCAGGGTACCGTTAGGAATAAAGGACTCATGAATTTCAAGCCAACCTACTGGATTGTTCTTGCCTCTGGTAAGCAGTTAGGGAAACTGATGGCCTTGCAATCACTAATTACTACTTTGAAGTACAGTGTCTTTGTTAGTTGCAACTGTGGAGAATTTCCTGTGGAGGCATGTGGTGGGTGAAAGAAGGGTGCTTCTCTTCTCCAGCCCTGGTGTACCCCTCACTGGCCCTGAACACTTGTGGCCTTCGTCCTCTGACCCCATTTTAATTTTATTCATCTCTGAGATTTATGAATTAAATATGATGAAGATAAAAAGATGATGAAAGCACATTATATACATACATGAAAACAGCATAGTACAACAGCATTTTTTTTTACAGATCATGTACTCTAATTTTAAAACAATTCTGGAAATTGAACATGGTACTTATATTTTTTGTCCTATTGGCCAAAATTTGCTTGCATGACTTATGTAGCTAAAAGAACTAAAATATGTAGTCTTTATTCTGAGCATTTAGTAACTAAACAAGAAGAGGGAATACTTAATGCAAAGGTCATGATTTATCTGTAGAAACATGGGCCAGTGTTGTGTAAAGAAAGAGTCACCAGAATCTCAGAGACATAGAAGATATAAACATTTAAAAGCATCTTACTGCTCCAAAGCTTGTTATTGTTGTTGTTGTTGTTATGGAAACCTATAGATTACACGCATCTTTCTAATCATTCTTATCTGTGTTGTGAACAGATGACTAGCCAGTCACAGAGCAGATTCGATGCTGTCTTTTGATAGTGACTCCTGACACATTGGGACCCAATAGGCTCCTTTTTATGCACTGACTTATGATGGGGAAAGGATCTCAAACAAACAAACACTCTGTTCTTTCATCATTTTGGATGCTAATCAAGATTCCTTTTGAGAATTAACTGCCTTTTGCTTTTCATAACTTAATTTTAATTAACAAAGTCTAGTAAACAGCTTTCTTAGTTTAATTCAATTCTTATTGTTAATGTTTTTGCTTTGTACAAATCATCTGAGCTTTTTATTTTCACATTTTAAGTAACACATGTTGAGCAACACATAAAATGTCAAAAATTGTAAGTTAATTGTGTTTGAAAGTAAACAAGTGATAAGCCAGCTCTAAGAAAGCAAACTGTTCCATAGACGTTTTAATGGTTTTGTTTCTGTTTTTATTGTGCACACTCTCTGGGCTTATTTTGAACTTTATAGCTATAAATGGTTAGGTTATTTAATTAATGTCTACAAAAAAGTCTCCCTCTTTCAAAAGAAGCTACGTGTCAGCATTGAACCACATCATTCTAATAGCCTTACTAATTTAATGTCAAAGTACAATTAGATCGGGACATTAAAAGTATTAAAAATACTTAATTAGCCAGTTGTAAAAGCAATATGAATCAACACAAAGATATATATTTGTCAAACTGTAAGCTTACCCAATGTTTCTGCAGATATTTATGTGCCAGGGAGAAGATAATCTCTAACATTATATGTCACCTGTCAAACTATTTAATAACACTGGCCTTTGGACTATGGGATTAGTGGATTTTTTTTCTACTTTTGAGAGTTTCTTTTCTATAGTCCATGAGTTTTTATAGTATTCTGTTTCATTATTTCTATTACTAGGAAGCAGAGTGAGGGGTAACGGGTGGAACATGACTACCCGTGAACTATTTTCATTTTGGAGAAAAATTAAATTACCAGAAAATTAATTAGCAAAGCAGCAGCCCCCAGCCACACCACAGCTCTAGTCTGTAACTATCGGCACTTCGTGGGTAAGGGTGTGCCTTCTGATGGATGACTGTAGTAACTCCAAAGCAGACCATTGGAGAAACATGACTGATAGATGCGTGCACACTAGCTTTGTGTATAGCAGGCTGAATTGCAGTAAAATGTGAAAACAAATCGATGTGGGTTTAGAAGTCTGGTCTCTTGACTGTCCTTCCCATCAGAATGGAGGATTCAGAGTTAATAGGGATGTGTGTGTCGCTTATCCTTAGGTATGAGATCAGCAGATGACGGCTGGGGAGATCAGTAAAGCTTCTGTGCTCTGTGAAAGCAGAATAAACTGGCTATTTTAGCCCAAGCCTGGCCATTCCCTTTTGCTGGATTCCCTGTGAATCTTTCATCTGAATTTGAGTCTTAAAAATAAAGCCACTTTCTATGCTTCTCTGTGCTTGCTGAGAGCCCTGCCAAAGCTTTCTATGAGGTATCTGTGAATTTACCCTGGGAGAACACCACATAGTGTCCCTGGCTTCCTGTTCTAAATGACCCACTCCAATGACACACTGTAATACTACTCAAGGTAGGAGAATGAGCTGCCAAAACCTATTTATCACTTTGCTGCCCTTGGACGATGCACATCCGTCCACAGTTAAATAAGGGTCCTAGGCAGAGCTGGTCCCTCCCTCCTCAGCAACACTAGGATCCTGTGTGAAGATCAAAATCAGTTATCTAGTGTTCTGCTGCCTTCACTTTCCCACCCTACACAGCACCATTAAAGAATCCACTAAAGTGTGCGTCGTTAAGGAATAAATTGGGGAAAAGATAACTTGCAGCTTCACAAATGAATATTGCTTGTCCAAAAATAAGAGATTAAATAGATTGTAGTTTTCCATGAATGAGATACTATTCTACTCCAATAAGCAGCTGTAGAGAATATTTAATGAAGTGCAGAGTTGGCTAGGATATTTCATTATTTGGATCCTTTCCAACTCTTTAACCGAAATAGTGTATATACTATGTATTTCAGATCTGTTTTTTAATGTAAAATACATACACAAAGGAAAATATTGAAAGTATACTTCAACACACCTTTTGTAGTCAACTTTTAATAAAGCATTATATGTGGATTTAGAATCTTTTCGTCTCTCTTTCATCAGCATTTATTGTATTTTCTACTTCAGAAAGTGAAAATTGAAATCATTTAAAATAATTAGTGTTGGAGCTTCATTAAACTAGGAAAATGTCCATTTGATTGGAAGTGAAGGAGCTGGACTCCAGAGCGCTTTCTTCTAGAGTTATCTTTATACCTTTTAGAGGATGCTGTGTTACTCATGGAGGAGCAGACTTTACTCTATGCCTAAACCAGATCTAAAAATGTTGCATATGAAAGTTTCTAGCGGGGCCCTATGTGCAGGCACACGGCGAGCCAGGGTTTTATTTTCTCTGTCTCGGGAGGAACATGATACTTTTGAGCTTCAACAAGCCACAGAGGCAGTGCTTGTGAGCAGACACCCTGGCTGTCATCTAGAGAGAGGTACTCACTGAATACTAGGAAAGCTGTTGTCATTCAGTGTTCCTCTTCTGGCCAGCTCCTCTAGGCCTCTTGACCAGCCTCACCCCTCTCCTGAGCATAATCCAGACAGACTCTGCCTCAGTGCCTGTGTTGGTGCGGACCCTGGTTCTCAGAGACTTGCCTATGTTCCATGCACATGCTCATTCAGAAAGGCTGCCACGGTAGCATGATGGACTCTTTTCTGATTATGTCTGCCCACAGAGGGCCCTTACTGGAAGGTGTTAGAAAAACTGACCACATTGTTCCTAAGCCAGATGCGTGGTCAAGGATGAGGAGGACGTGTGAGCTCCATTGCTCACTCCATGCTTCAGTCTCCTCAGGTCCCTGCAGCAAGAGGATGCAGGGAGCAGACTTAAGACCTCAGTTAAATGGAAGGATGGTGTGTACCCCTCCTCTTAGTGCTTGACCTAGTGTAGAATTCTAACCATTATTATTGTCTAGTAGTGGCCAGTGACCACTTAACTAGGTAACTATCATTACTCAGTCTTACTGATTTTCTTTTCTCTTTCCTTAAACACATGTTACATGTCTGTCTAGCTTTGCTCTCAGATCAGGAACTATAATGATAGGAACAGACACCCATGAGTCCTCAGAGACTTACAGTCTAATGGGAGAGAACTGATCAAATGACGACACATAATAATATAAAACTGCAGCTGTGACAAGTGCTATGTAGGAAACATACACAAACAATAGTGAGAGATTTCCCAGGAAAATGACACTTGGCTTAAGCCCCGAAGGATAGTTTGGCATGGACTGAAAAGAGCCAAAGCGTTTCCAGGCAAAGGAAGAGCGTGCGCTGTAGCTCTGCCTGATGCTGATGCTTGGATGAGTGCACTGGGTCATCATGGTTAACCTTCAGTTTTTGAGATTGCAACCTCTGAAACCGCACGGGACACACCCAGGTAGAAGGGAATATTCTTGTGAGCCTATTATATTTACCTTCTGTTTTTCCCCCACTGGCTGTAAGATTTGTTTTTGCAGCTGTACTTTTTGGTACAGGATTTGAATGTGTATCAGAAAGCAATCACAAGGAATGAACACACGCAGTGGATGTTCTGATGTTGTTTATTAAATGCACACTGTCACTCCACAGTTATTTCATCACCATGATAACTGTAAAGTAAGGACAAAAGGTCAAACACTTGAATTTAGCCTGTCTTAATGACATGTTCTTATATGCCTTTTAATTTTACTCAAGGTTACGGCTTTGATCTTTAGATATTCAGCCCACAGGATTGGGTCTTGCCCACAGTTGTTTTCTTTGTAAGTTTTTGATAAGGTAAAGAGTTTGTCAAGCACTGTTTTGAATGCTTGAACTTAGAGTACTTCAAAGACAATTAGTCCTGGTCAGAGCTCTCATCTGTGATTATTTTCATGGTGAAATGGTAGTATTAAATCTCCTGATGTGAAGGGAATGATTTTACATCAAAGCACAGTTCCAGAATTTTCTGTCTGGTCTTGCCACGAGCTCATGTTCCTTTAAGTTCATTCTTGTGCATTCACTGAGTCCAGTGGCAAGAGAATGGATGGAAAACAGATGGTGCTGCTAACAGGACTAAGTTACTTATTTTCTTTCTTAAATTCCATTTATTGATCACACTTATTTCTCCACGATATAGATCATGCTGTGCATGCGTGGAAAATGTTGGAAAATGGTAAATGACAGTTGTCAGTCTATAAGGGCAATAGGAAGCATTTAACTTTTAAGTGTATCTACTTTTAAGTTAAAAAAGAAGCCAAGCTTTTAATTTGATATAGTGTGAAAATAGATACCAAAATATAAAGACAGTTATTATAATTTTCAATATAAAACTTTTGTGGAATAGAATAGTAATTCATTCTGAATAATGTTGACATAAAAGATATTGTGACATACTTTGAAGTATGATATTGTTAATGTAAAAACAGAGTAGTATTTGTCCCTAAAAATGACTGTAGCTTAAGAAACAGTCAGTGCTGTCAAATGCAGGCTATTATTGACAGGTGGCTATGGCAGCCTCAGCAGGATTTCAGAGATCCATGCTTTCTCCCAGTTGGACATCTCTCTTGGTATTTGTGTTCTGAGTGTTCCTACATCAGAGGTACTCATTTTCTTTCTAGATTTCTCCCCAAATTTATACCAGTTTGTATCTGCATCCTCTTCCCAGGTCATTTCCCTGGTCTATGATTTTGAAGTAGTTTACATGTGGTAGAAATACCCTCCCTCCACTTACCTTTCCTGTGCTGAGTAGTCTAGTGACTTGTGACTGCTGCTAGGCAAACACCTGCTGTTCTTGTAGCAACTTTCTACCGAGATGAACTCCTCTTAAAGGTACCCCTGGCATTCTTGAGGTCATGTCTGCATTTTTAACAATTAATGTTGTTCTTATACCCTTTTACAGGTGTTTGAAAAAGCTAACTGGCAGCTGCTTCTTCTTCTTCTTCTTCTTCTTCTTCTTCTTCTTCTTCTTCTTCTTCTTCTTCTTCTTCTTCTCTTCCTCCTCCTCCTCCTCCTCCTCCTCCTCCTTACTCCTCCTCCTTCTCCTCCTCCTTCTTTTTTCTTCTCGAAAACTAAGCTTGGTTTTCCATATATAAGCCTCTAGAATGCACTATTGGGAAATTAGCAGTGTCTCAAAAGAAAATGCTAAGAGCAATGCTATTGTCAATTGTGAGTGAGTGAATTCCATTGTGTGTCAGTGCTCAACTGAGTCCCTCTGTGTGCCAGTGCTCAACTGAGTCCCTCTGTGTGCCAGTGCTCATCTGAATCCTTCTGTGTGCCAGTGCTCATCTGAGTCCTTCTGTGTACCAGTGCTCATCTAAGTCCTTCTGTGTACAAGTACTCATCTGAGTCCCTCTGTGTGCTCATCTGAGTCCCTCTGTGTGCTAGGGCTCATCTGAGTCCTTTCTGTGAGTTAGCTCCGCAAGCCCCTGAAACCAATGGCTTTTGCCTTTGCCTGTTTTTAGATAAGGAAATGCAAGTCAGTAAAGAATATGTTAGTAGGTGGATGATATGTTTTGGGTAAGGCAGTTACCTTACATTTATTATTCTGTTTCCGTATCACTGTGTATCTATAATCCTGTCAGTTCCATGTAATAACACCAGCTTTATTACAGAAGAGACTAAAGTGCAGGACGCTACATGCAATTGAATTGCAAGAATGATTTGGCTCCCTTTTCATTAATCTTCTGTCTACCTCTGAGAATTTATAGTTATATCTCAATATTATATGTATGTCTTGATGGAATAAGTTGCAGAACTGAGTAAATCATTAAAAGTTTACACCAGTAAGAAGGACTTATTTTGGTCTCTTGACCGTTGAGTTCTTCAGCTACTGAGAAACAATGTTCTTACCAGTAGGCATGTGCGCCATGGTGCTTGCTCTTAGGGTAGTTACTGTTCTTGTCATTATGGCAAAATAACTGGCAAAAATGACTGGAGAATAGAAAGGACAAAGGCTCGGGGAGGTGAAGATGCTCCTCTGGAGGACTGAGTTCCGTTTCCAGCACCCGCACTGAGCTTCAAGGGATCTGCAGCCACGAACCTCCCGCCATCTGCATTCCCTACACATAGCCTGCCTCTCCCAGTCACGTCATTAAAAATTAGGTATCTTCTAAAGGAAGAAAGAGCTCATTTTGTCTCTGTTCGAGGGCACACTACCATTATGGCAGAGAGGCATGGCAGCAAGAGCTCGCGGTGGCGAGTCACATGGTGTCTCAGGTCAGGAGGCCGAGAGGTGAATATCGGTATGTTCTCTGGTTTCCCTTTTTATCCCATCCAGGACCCCAGCACACGGGAAGAGGCTACTACACTCAAGACAGCCTTTCTCCCCAAATAAACCTTCTAGCCACTTTCATGGTGTGTCTTCTGCTAAGTGATGTTTAAATCCAGTCCAGGAGACAGTGAAGATTAACTCTCACAACGCTTACACAGCAACACCTGCGAGCTTTTGCTTCTCTGGTGACAAGGATCTGAGTTTTAGAAGGAATGCAGAGGATAATGTCCCAGTCAGCTGCTGTATTCTAGGGAGCAGAAGGCCTGCTGGGAGCAGATGTTGAGGTCCTATGGAGGACCGTGCTGGTCACTATCATTACCCCATTGCAGTACGGCCTATCTTATAAATGTATTGGTAGTGGGATGTGCATTTCAAATCACCAGAAAAGCAGCTTGCTCCCTCTCTGGACTGAAGGCAGCACTAATATAACAACATCAGGCCAGCCTCCTCACTGCTGTTGTACCAACGCACATGCTTGTGTCCTGTTTCTTTATAAGCTGGAGGAGGGCTGAGTCAGCAGCGGCATTTACATAATGAAAGTACTGGATCTATTGCCTTTATGAGAATTTGATGCAACATACTTCCCATGGGGAAAAATCCGTTCAAACTGCCATCTGATTGCCTAGCCCTGAAGCGTTTCACACACAGGGTGGTATCTTCCAAATGAATAGATAAGGCAAGGAGAGAAGCAGAGCTCTACCCTGAAGGAACCCACTGTGTAAATGGAACAGAAGGCAGACCCAGACCATCAGCATCCCAGACCTCTTCAAAGCCCTCCTCATTAGTTTGCTTCATCTTCTCATCTGCACTTCAGTGTCTTCTGCTCTGGCAAGTGCAGGGCAGGGGTTCTGAAAGCAGAAAGCACTGGCCAAGTCTCGGTGTCCACTACATCATTTGTGGACCACATGGGTCCTGGAGTGAGACTGGTCTGGGATCAAATGCTGGCTTTCCTGCTCACCAGCATTGGGGAAAGTCTAAGCTGTGCTGGCCTCACGAGAGCCTCTAAGAGTCGTTGGAGGCTTAGTGGGGATCACGTAGGGACCACTGAGAAACAGGCCTGGTCTGGAAGAAGAACTCGGTAAACAGTCACTACTTATACTGATAATTGCCAAATGCAGCAGGTCAGTTTTGTTTTTCATTAGGAACAGAGTATAAAATTCAAGAAAATTTTGATTTTAAAGAAATTCTTAGTTCACTTTAAATAAAAGTACTTAATTAATACTTCTAACCAAAACTATAGTACAACACATTTTCTAACAATAATGACAAGATGAATTCGGAACTCGCAGTCTCTTGTGGGTGTCATGAACCAGTACAGCAGCAGTTCTTAGATCATATGAGGATCGCGTCTTTCTTAAACTCTTATAAAGAGTGAGACCTCCAGAGACTTTTGTCTATATGGGGCTTAGCTGCTGCTCTTAAACAATTTGAATTTAGACCTGAAAATAATAAACTCATTGGGTAGTAATATAACAACCTGTCATTAGTTTTAAAAAATATATACTTTCAATAGTGACAAAACATATTGATTGATGTTTTAAGTTCTTACAAATTCCTTGTATCTCTTACTCAACAGAACACAGCTAAACCCTCTTCTTTTGACCCAGTGGTGTCACACCTCACCTCAGATAGCCAGCCAGTGTGTTCACATAAGAGAGTGAGAAGAAACGAGGCAAGCAGCCTATAACCGTGCCTTCCTGACTATGGGGACACACTCTGAAACTGTATCCTTAGGAAACCATGCCATCGTGTGAACATCCAAGCGTGCTCCACAGCCCTGGGCCGTGTGCTCGGTCTCTTCACTTGACATGCATGTCATCAAGAGTCTCAGTAAACATGGGCTCTATGAAACCGCTTCCAGTGTGACATGGCATGCTGTCTTATAGCAATCTCTGTTTAAGTACATGCTAAAACAATTGAAACTGTGGTATACTTATTAATTCTTAACATCATAAAAACTTATTAAAATCAAGTATGATTCCCTGTGGGGTTTCTTTTTTTTTTTTTTGGTTTTTTGAGACAGGGTTTCTCTGTGTAGTCCTGGCTGTCCTGGAACTCAATCTGTAGACCAGGCTGGCCTCGAACTCAGAAATCCACCTGCCTCTGCCTCCCAAGTGCTGGGATTAAAGGCATGCGCCACCATTGCCTGGCCTACCCTGTGCTTTTTAAGACCAGCAATGCAGTGAGTGTTTTATAGAAGCAGGATTTTTGTATACATGAGAGCCATGTATTGCATATCACTAGGCAAAAACAGCTCCAGTCTCATGAGAACATCCCTGTGTTTACTCACATGTAATCCTCATGGACATCATGCCACATACTTACAGTTTGATCATGTGTTAAAGGCCTGTATAATCCCACCCTTTCCCAGTGATGACTTTCTGAGTAATATGGAGTATAATATTTTTTTCCTTTGAGGAAGTGAAATTAAGGTTTCTTGTTTCTTAGCACCTTGAACCTAATCCTACAACTTATCTTCTCCCTTCCCCCATTTCCTTTCTAGTCATCATTCATTCTGCAGACAATGAGCTGGGCATGTTATTTGGGTACTATGGAAAATATTTTTCCTCATGTGAGTGTGTGGAGCTCTTGATGAAAATGTTTCCCATAGGCTCATGAATTTGAACACTTGGTCTCCAGTTGGTGCTGTTTGGAAAAGTGTAGGAGTGGCCTCGCTGGAGGAAGCAGTGTCTCACCAAGTGTGGACTTTGAGGTTTCACAGCCTCATCTGTTCCCAGTGCTCTCTCTATGCTTTGGGCTTAAGGTTCAGGCAGAGAGCCCTCAGCGTACTGCTCAAGTCGCCATACTTGACTGCTGTATGGTTGAGGCTCTGAGGCCTGTGGAACCCTAAGCCCTAATACATCATGAAGCCTATAAAACCCTAAGCCCTAATATACCGTGAGGCCTATAGAACCCTGAGCCCTAATACACCATGAGGCCTATAGAACCCTGAGCCCTAATACACCGTGAGGCCTATAGA
>NW_021604791.1:8645272-8645422 GCF_004785775.1 Grammomys surdaster
CCCTGAGCCCTAATACACCGTGAGGCCTATAGAACCCTGAGCCCTAAGACACCGTGAGGCCTATGGAACCCTGAGCCCTAATACACCATGAGGCCTATAGAACCCTGAGCCCTAATACACCGTGAGGCCTATAGAACCCTGAGCCCTAAT
>NW_021604791.1:8645432-8664629 GCF_004785775.1 Grammomys surdaster
CTGAGCCCTAATACACCGTGAGGCCTATAGAACCCTGAGCCCTAATATACCATGAGGCCTATGGAACCCTAAGCCCTAATATACCATGAAGCCTATGGAACCCTAAGCCATAAAACACCATGAGGCCTATGGAACCCTGAGCCTAAGACACCATTGCTTCTATAAGCTGCCTTATTCATGCCATTTTGTCACAGCAACAGAAAAGTAGCTAATGCAGAAGAGATATATTTTTTAAACCTTAGTGTTTCCATTAGTAAATAAGTTAGAAAATTGGACCAGTGCACCTAAGAATTCTTTCAGTACCAAGATACTGTTCTTCCCAATAAAAGTGGAAAAATTATTAATTCAAGTGGAAAAGAAAGCTGTCTGGTGCTTCGTGCCTATAACCCACCATCAAAGATGCTAACTCATCAGGAGGATTTCCGTGAGTCTGAGGCCAACCTGTCTACAAAGTGAGACCCTGTCTCCAAAGAGAAAAGGGAGGGAGGAGGGAGGGACAAAAGAAGGAAAGAAGGAAGGGAGGGATGGAGAACAAATTTATATCTAATTATTACAGCTTGTCGATATTTCCTATTGCTTGAAATTACTAGGAGCAAAATGTCTGTTCTGAGAGTTACTGAAGTCTATCTCAGACACCATTCTGCCAAAGTGAAGGGTCTTGAATGAGCTATATTTTACTTAATCTAATTTTGAAATTTGCCTGATATGGAATAGGCAGCCTATAGACTATCTATAGACTATACATTCTCAGCTATGATCATGAAAAGGGAAAGATTTTAACTAGAAGCATTTGCAACACAACATTACTAAACCAGGCTACATTAGAAGAACAGGTTGTACTTTTCTCACAGGCTATATGGTTCATCTAGTACAACAATGTCTGTCTACCAACAGAGGGTCCAAGAATCCAGTTGTTCAGTCCACAAGGCTATGTCTCAGCTGGTCTTCACTATATGACAGAGTCCCAAAGAAAGCAGACTCTAATGCCAATGAAGGAATGGACTTGCCAGGGAGAGTAAGAACAAGCAGGAAAAGAAAGCAAACTTGCTTCTCCCATGTCCTTTCTATAGGCTGCCAGCAGTGTGGCCCAGATGACAGTTGGTTCTTCCTACCTCTAAAGATCTGGACTAAAGGTTTATCTTCCCATCTGAAGTGATTTAATTAAGAAGTAAATTCCTCACACGTGTACCCAGACTCTTAAATGTTACTTAATTCCAGATGTAGTCAGGTTGATAATGGTGGAAGATTTAAATAAAGAGCTCCATGTCCTTGGTGCCTGCTTTGCCTTCCAAGGATGCTGATGCCATTGGCCTCAAGTGTGCCTGGGTACTAGTGGGGTTTTTGTTTTTTGTTTTTTTCTTTTTAACTTCAGAGATGATACTGTGTGTCAGGACTGCACTAGTATACTGCTGTAAGGACTTTGGACCTAAAATTTTGCATCTCTTTTGAAACAGTAATTTTGCTGTATATATTAAAACTAAAGGTAGTCAACTCTCTATGAAGTTATATGGTTGGTATATTAAAATATTTTGTCTTGATACATTTAGCATTAGTTTATATATTTAACATGAATGAATCTCTTATTGTGCCCCCACAGTTATATGTAAGTATATCAGTAAAGAGCTATTTATAAGTGAAATTGGATTCTTGATCAAATGATATTTGTAATACCATGAAGTACTGAAATTAATTACCTTTGTCTCAACTTCATTATTTAAGAAATGGCATTAAAAAACTAATCTCATTTGTAATTAGCTTCATTGGTAATGATTTCAACTGCCAATTTTATGACCAGATTTAATGTAATCATATTGCTTATCTGGGGAATTATATGCTGAAGGGATGATGCCCTTCCATTGAATTTCTGAGGCGATCCATGCTGTGAGTGGTGAGTGCTGTTCTATCTGTAAGCAGTCTCCCTTCTAGAAGCTCACATCAACTTCCCCCTAGGCTTTGCCTGCCCTGTGGCTGCTTAGCACTAGTGTGGGTAACTTTGCTTTCTGGTTGCTAACACAGCACACAGCTGTCACTTGTGAAGAACTAGCTAAGGTCCCTAGGTCCTTGCCTTCAGACCTCAGGCACATCATGCCCCTGGCTATAATGAGCAAGCACCCAGCCTGTGGTGTGGCAGGTTAAGTGACTTGGTGTTTCTCTCTCCTCTCTACCCTTCCGTACCCTCCTTGTTCTTCTCTGTCTTTTATAGTTCCTCACTCGGTGCCTTTCCTCCTGTATCATTACAGTTTATAAAAACCATAAAACCATGGAAGGTAGAGGAAAAGGTGGAGGACCCAAAGTTTTGGTAGCTAAGAAGGGTTCTTTTCTTTATGAAGGAAGCTGAATGGTATACAATGTATAATGGAAAATCCAGTTTAAAAGTTCTGATGTGGTAGTTCATGCTACCTATAAAAAATTTTTCCAGAATGCTACATTCTGCTAATTGTATAAGACTTTGAAACATGCAGATGTCAGCCCATTTGTAGTAGATAAAACAGAATTAACATTTCTATGAAAAATGTACTCTAAGTACAGGAGCTATCCTTTCTTTAAGAAGAAAAAGCACATACATTTCATTAACATTGCAGAGATATGACGGTCGAGTGCTAAACTGTGGCCAAGAGGGAAGGGGAGGGATTTGCTGTAAGAATCGACATCCCTGGGGTCTTCACCTGAGGTCATTACACTGATTTAGTTTAGGTCCACTGGCTGTATTTTCATGCAGTTTAGCTATAAAAATACAAGGGCCTATTGTATATATAGTACAGGCAATTCCTTGTTAGTTTTTAGGCCTGTCAATGTAACAAAAAAAGTATGTTTGCCTTCCCTTATGACCTGGAAAAAAATTAGCTGCATTACAGAGCAGCAGGACACCCTGAAAATGTTAGTTTTGGACGGAACTTGGAGGAGTGGTGTAAAAAAGTCTGGCCACGTGCTTTGGCCCTAGTGCCAGGGCTGTACAAGTTCTTTGGGGTACTGCAGTACTACTTCCCAGGAAAGTGCGGAGCATGGGGAGCCACATGAAGCATCTCTCTAGGCCTGGTGGTTCTGCTGAGGGTGGTCTGCTATGGGCAGAGTGGTGACTTGCTGAAGCCAGTAGAAGACAGGCCAAGCAAATGGGCATACACTGAAATGCCAAAGCCTTAGGAAGCCACTAAATATACTGTGTCCAAGATTTGCCCAAAATAAGCCAAAAGACGTATGATGTATAGGGCGTTTACTAGCATAAACTGTTTATTGTGGGTTGCTGCAGGTCTGTCAAAAGACTGGTTGGATCTGGAGTTCTCTCTTCCTTGCCCTCCTCTCCATCCCTCCCCTCTCCCTCCCTTTCTCCCTTCCTCTCTTTTGCCACAAGACATTGGTAGCTGTTTCAGCTATTTTTTTTTTTAAGATCTGTTAGTCTGTGGGTTCAGGGTAGTTCTGTTCATTTTAGCAGTACTGGGAAGAATACCTTACAGGAAATCAACACAACCACCACAGCAGCACGTATGCCATGAGACAGGCCTGGTCAGGATTGCTTTCCAAACCCCTGGGGCTCAGAGCTCCTCTTTCCCAGGAACAGCTCCCAAGCAGCCTTGGAGCTGAAATGCAGAAGGTAGGCACAGAGAGGCAAGCTCAGGGTACTTTTCTGCCAGCCACACACTGGGTTTTGAGTTCCCAAGGACTGGGAAACTCTTCTGACTGTGACTGGTCACAGTCTCATTACCTCAGGCTCTGGAGTCTCATAGACTTGGGTTAGAATCTGAAGAGACTAGCTGGTCATGATCCCACTGCCTCAGGCTCAAGAGTCTCACAGGCCCAGCTTGGAATCTGAATACTGCCTCATCTTTTGAGTGAAACCTCTATCATGGTACCCTTTTGGAATATCAGTGTTTCCATATATAAAAAAAAAAAAGAAGAAGAATGGCACCCCTCAGCGAGTACCTGTGAAGACAAAGTCAGATGATGGCTCCAAACTGCCTTATAAGTAGAAGTAGTGAATAAATGCCAGGTCCTGTGGTTGACTTATTGTTGCTTCTGCTGTGACTCCCAGCTCGTGCCCTATGTCTGCAAGTGAGGACCCTCTAATGATTGGTACTGCTGTTTTTTTTTTTTTCATCTTCACCTGTTAAATGTTTGTTTCTTCATAGTGTAACTTTAAAACAAAACTTTTTTTATAATTTTTCTTTGTTTAGATTTATTTATGCATATGAGTGTTTTATCTGCATGACTCTATGTGATTTGTGACTCACATGTATGCAGTGTCTGCAGAGGTCAGGAGGGGGCGTCATATCTCTGGGCCGAGAGTAAGAAACTGTTGTGAGCCACCATGTGGGTGCTGGAAAGTGCTCTTAGCTGCTGAAATCCGTTGTGATGTCTTACTTCCGTATGTTCTGCTTCTTATACCCCAAAAGCAGTTAGTTTCTTTATGGCAGACACTCATTAAAATGTCCTCTTGTTACATGCTTGTCTTCTGTTATATGCTTTACTGTGGATTTTTCAAGTACAGCAAGTATATAAAGTACTATCTTATGGACACCATGCAAGGCACTAAGTTAGTCTTGTATTAAATTTTCTACTGGTTAATATATGATTTTATTCTCAAGAAACTTTTAGTATACTGGGAAAGCAAGCACATAAAGCCACCAAAACAGCCCTATGCTAATTATCACAAATTTTACGAATGATGAAGTTACACAAGGAAAAAGAGATGCTTCTGGCTCAGCCCGAGGGTAGAAGGGGAGAATTCACTGAGGGAGTGTGGTGGTCTGAATATGCTTGGCCCAGGCAATGGCACTATTAGGAAGTGTGGACTTGTTGGAGTAGATGTGGCCTTTTTGGAGGAAGTGTGTCACTGTGGGGGTGGGCTTTGAGGATCCTCCTAGCCACATGGGAGACAGTCTTTTCCTGGTTCCTTTTGCAATAAGATGTAGAACTCTCAGCTCCTCCTGTACCATGCCTACCTGGATACTGTGTTGCTTCCACCTTGATAATGAACTTAACTTCTGAACCTGTAAGCCAGCCCCATTTAAATGTTGTCCTTTATAAAAGTTGCCTTGGTCATGGTATCTGGTGTCTGTTCACAACAATGGAGACTCTAACTAAGACAGAGGGCCACAGGGCCACAATTTCCTAGTACCCTAGTGTCTCCCAAAGGCCTAGTCCACAGCCTGTGACACTATTAAGACAGAAGAGGGGCTTCTGAATTCAGACTTAACCATGGTTAAAGCCCCAAAAGAAGGAAAGACAAAATCAGATGACCCAGGATCTGCTGGGCCACAGAAATAATAGTTAGGGTACAAAACTATTGAGGTTTATCATCTCAGCCATGACACAATTGTCCCTATATTTTATTAACCTCCAACTTCAAGATGGAGAGTAGATGTGAGTGAGGCCACTAGGATTTTTCCTGAGTTCTCTTCTTTCCCTGTGGCTTCCCACCACTGTGTGCAAAGCTCTCAGGCTCCAATATCTCTTCAGTTCCAGACAGAAATGCTAACTATGTTGTTGAAGCAGAATAAAAAAATACATAAATCCAGTTCTGAGTTCTTCGTCATTTTGAAGTGTTCCTCATGGCTTTGCTACTATCTGCCTCACTTTAGTTAATCACAGCAGTGTTTTACCCGGACTGTTCCTTGTGATGTTGGGCTGCTATCTCATTTACAGCTAATAGGACTCTGAGCCTCTGCCTTCCTCTTACATCACTCTGAAAACATTTAGTCAGCACCTCATTTCTCCTGCATTATCAGTGGAGATAAAATGTCACCCCCATGATTTGCTTCTCAGGCTGGTCATGTCACTCAGTGGTAGAGCATTTGCACAATGGGTAAAGACCCTGGTCTGATTGTCACCTCTGGAGAGTCACGACTTTTCTCCCTGCTCAGAAGGACTTTGATGAACTATGCTTTTATTTCAGAAGTGTTCATGGAATCAATAGTAAACACAGACTCTGAAAGACAGACAGTGGCTTGTCTCTGTAATGCAACTGTTTTTACAAAGAGCATAGGCACACATGTCTGAGTAGCATTGAGGTTGTACTCTCTATCCACTGTAAACCCTAGAATATATAAATAAAAAATTAAAGAACTCACATTGACTGAATAATAATTAAAAAATGAAAAGCCTAAAGAAAAAGATTGAATAAGGGAAAAGAAAACATAAGAATGAAGTACCTCATAACATCAGCATCAGATGGGGCGTCTGGGGGCGAATGGCTTCAACATTTATTTTTCATGTTCTCTTTTCTCACATCTTCCTCTAACTCCTGCTGAGCCCCTTCTTCTGTCCTTAATTCTAAGCAGCTCTAATTAAACTCAATATATGCATAGAGTTTAGTATGTAATATATATATACTTATGTATATTTATAGATATGTATATTTATATAGAGACATATAGAACTATATTAAGTTTAATATGTATATAGAGAGTTTAATTAGTTCTTACATAAGCATAGGCAGGCACTTATTTACTGGGGCATGGGCAACACCACTGAAGAAAAGACAGTGTCTTCCAGGAAAACCATTAGCTAAAACTAGCCAGAAGAGGGGAGGGCCCTCTCAAGTCCCTCTTCCATCCATAATGGAAAGACTCAGTCTTGTGAAGGGCTTGTGTAGGTACACATCACAGTGTGAGGTGTGTTGTATGTGCATGTGTGCTAGTCATTGCTATTGTTGCTGCTGATAGTCTATTCCTAGGGTCACTGAGAATTCCTTCTAAGCCACCCATGTGAAGGCCTGAGTGGACTGCCGGGGCTCTGCTGTGCACACTTAGGGAGGCCACAGTGGACAGAACTTAGTCTCATACACGTGCCATTGTCCCTTACTGTCAAATCAGACTAGCAGTTTAAATTTATTTCCCAGAAGAAAATACCTTTGCACATGCAAATAAACCCATAACACTTTGTATAAAATTAAGCAGGCTAGGTTTAAGGGCAGACACACCTTCCACTAATACTTAGTCTAATGTATATTCTTTCTAATTCTTTCTAATTTTCAGTCGTCGTCTGACTTACTATTGAAATTAAAATAAAAAAAAAGACAAGAACCAAGAAACACAAAAGCAAAAATCAAAATAAAGAAAAGACTAATAAGACAAAAATTAAAAAAAAACAGAATCAAACAAAACAAAATACAAAGTCGACAAAAGTACCATTAGTTAATTTTTCTCCTGAGTGTGGGGCCTGCCCTGAAGTGTGGTTAATAGCCCTCTGAAACTCCATCAGAGATAGCTTCTTGGTTATGGGTGGGAATCATGTCCTCTATCTACTCTCAGTGCTGGAGCGTTGTAAGGCTTGAACCTGTACAGGCTCTGTGCAGATTGCCCCAGTGTTTGTGAGTTCACATGTGCACCAGTCCTGTTGTGTCAGGAAGGTGCTGTCTCCTTGGAGTCACCCTCTTCTCTGGCTCCCACAGTCTGACACTGTCTCCTCTTCTGTGTAGATTCCTGAACCTTGAGAGATGGGGTTTGATATAAACTGGCTATTAAGTACTTCATAATTTCTTACTCTATGTATATTGCCCAAGTTGTGGGTCTTTGTGTTACCACCTACTGCAAGAAGCACCTGCCGTGGGTTGAGTATGACACTGATCTATGGGTATAGTACTGTATTATTAGGAATTATTTTATTACTTTATCAGAATAACAGTAATAGGTTTTCCCCCTAACTCCATGGCCTGTACAATCTCAGGATCTTGGCCACTTTAGTAGTGTTGGGTACAGGTTCCATTGATGGAATGGGTCCTAAAATCCCTCAAAAACTGGTTGGTCACTCCTGTAACATTTGCACCACTATTAATGACCACTGTTGTAACAGCATGTCTTGTAGGTGACTATCGTAGGTAGCAGGGTTTGCAGTAGGGTGATATTTATGATTACCTTTTTATTCCAGTAGCATGCAGAATACCTTCCGGTACCATGGACACTAGTCAGGGTAAGTGAAGTTAAGCACTAGCTTCACTTCTCTGTGTTTGATGACATAAGTAAGTGTTGTCTTTAGGAACACCCGATAGGGCCCACCATCAGGTTATGGAGAGCAACCAGTAGCCTTGGCAATAGCCTATGATGTCTGAGGGTTTCTGTAGAGACCTTTTGACCAGTAATTCAGCAAGATGTAACTCATTTTGGCGTTAGATTTACTGGGGGCATAAAATCTCTACTTGAGGCATTTTCCACTATTATTTAGTGACTCCATTTAGATTCCTTTCGTAAATATGTATATTAGATAGTGTCTACAGTAGTAAGTTTCCATATGGTTTTTCAAATGGCCCTTAGCATTAATTGTCCCTCCCCATATTCCTTCCTTTACTCTTCTCTCCCATTCCCCCGTCTTACTTAGAGTTTCTATTGCTGTGAAGAGTCACCATGACCATGGCAACTCTTATAAAAGAAAGCCTTTAACTGAGGCTAGATTACAGTTAAGAGGTTTAGTCCATTATCGTCATGGTGGAAAACATGGTGGCATACAGGCATGGTGCTGGAGAGGTAGCTGAGAGTTCTACTTCTGGATCAACAGGCAGCAGGAAGAGAGTGACACTGCTCCTGGCTTCCGCGTCTGACACCTCTAAGCCACCCCTAGTGGCATACTTCTTCCAACATGGCCACAATTCCTAACAGTGTCACTTTCTATGAACCTATGGGGATCATTTTCATTCAAGCCACTGCCCTACCTTATCTGATCCCCACGCCAGTACACTCTCTGTCTCTCCATAACAAAACATTCTATTCCCTTCCTTCAAAGAGTCTCTCTTCTCCTGTTTCATTCCTTAGTAGGTACCCAGCCTCTGTACTTATTTGGATTGTAGCAAATTAAAGCTAAAAGCTAATGTCCACTAGAAGAGGAGGAGGGGGAGGAGGGGGAGCTGTAGACTAACATGAGGAGGAGGAGGGGGAGGAGGGGGAGCTGTAGACTAACATGAGCACGCTTGGGTTTTGGCAACATCACTGGGTTAAGGGGCAACATTGGACATAAGGACTCCTGTTAGGAGAGTACCGACGTATCTAGGGAAATGATGGTGACAGTCACTAGGATAGACAGAAGGAGGGGACAGCTTCTGTGAGATACTGCAGGACAGTTGATGGCTCCGTTGTGAAAGGTTTCTGGTTTGGATATCAGTGGTCATGCAGTACCAGTTTGAAGAATAACTAAAGAGGCACATCTGGGAAGGAGACAGAGTGCTCCGTGCTGGGCTGATGTCTGCACACGTATGACTCCAAGAGGCCTAAGTGCTCTCTGTGTTCCCTCCCTTGCTCTTCTGTAATCAATCTTTTGTTATCACAGCAACCAAATTGTCCCTTCAAACCATCATCAGACCATCTCTCAAACACCCCTTCAGGGGATCCCCATATTTAGGTAAAAAGCTAAAGTCTCCATAGTAGCCTCCGGGACCTGCTAGATATCTCAAACCTTGCTGACTTCACTTTCTGTCTCTCTTGTCCCATGTTAACCATTCTACCTCTGTAAGTTCTTCAGATTAGCCAGACATGCTGTGTCCCAGTCTCTCAGCTTACTGATCTCTTTGCAACAGGTGGTGGTAGAGGTGGTGGTAGTGGTGGTGGTGCTGATGGTGATGATGGTGGTGGTGATGATGGTGATGATGGTGGTGGTGGGATGGTGGTGGTGGTGGTAGTGGTGGTGGTGGTAGTGGTAGTGGTGGGGTGAGTTGGTTTTGGTCAAGCCAAGAGCAGGGAACAAAGACAGTAAGTGAAAAATCTGGCTCCTTCCTTCACCTGTCCAAGTTTTTTCCAGGTTGCCTCCTACCCACTTAAGATCACCAGCACCTTTCCTTCTCCTACACCTCCTACACCTGTTTCAAAGCCCGCCTTAAGCGCTCCATACCAGCCAATCCCATACTTAGAAGAAACCATGATCAATAAGCTGATTTAAAATCTTCACCTTTTAAACCACATAAATCAAGGCCCAAAGAATAAAAGTGGCTTGTCCAGCATCGTATAACTGTCAGTACCAAAGCTGGGAATCAAACCAGGTCTTCTAACCCCAGTTTAGTGCCTCACACCAAATTTCACACATTTCTGGGATCAAACTTTCAAAGGTATGAACTTATCATTTTATAATAAAAATCCAGTGAAATATGATGATTCCTCTAAAGGAATCTCCATCAAATCAGCACAGTACACTGTGAGACACCTACTCTCTGAGTACTTGGATTTCTAATACTTAGAAAAGGTAGTTACAGGACTAATAAGATGATCCAGTGTGTAAACAGATAATTTGTTACTGAACCTGACACACTCAGTTCATAGAACTCATGTAGAAAGAGTGAACCAACTTCTGCAAAGTGTCCTCTGATCTCCATGTATGCAAACACATAAATAATAAATGTTTAAAAACAAAAAATGTACTCACATGTCATGGTGGTCTGTGATCCAGTAAACAGAACATGAAGGGGGTGGGAAATTTATTAAAGGTTACAGTGATTGGGGCATCTTGAATCATGTATTTGCTTCCTACATAACCATTGTCAGGGCAGAATCATAATCAAAAAACAAAAGAATCGCCAGGGTTGACAAAGGATTCCAGGGTGAGGGTGGAGAGTAGAGGCCACAGAAGGAGAGTGTACTGGCATGTGTAGGAACCCTGAAGACCTCTATTTGTTTTGCCTTGGTCCCCAGGGAGCAGAACTAGGACAGAACTGGAAGGAAAAGAACTTCATTAGGGCCTTGATGGTAACGAGGGAGAGAGCAGAGACTCTCTGCAATGTCAGCTTGACGCTTGGGACAGGACAGAGCCAAACCAGGAATGAACGGAGGGAAAGCTTCACATGAATGAAGTCTGAGGAAGGCATGAGCAACCCAAGGACAACGGGTTTAGAGAAAGGAGACAAGACCAGCACACACCTGTCTTCAGTCACTGGCTGGCACTCCTGAGGGACTGGTTAGGACGCAGAAACTAAGCATCGTGCAGAGGCTTGGCCACTGGGGGCTGTCCGCTGACTGTGCTTCTTGCCAGCACTCAAAGGAGTTTGAACAATGAATGGCAGAGCTGCCAAACTTCTGTAATTAATTGTGACATATTTTGCTTATCAAACGCAGTACACGTAATCAGTATGTTTGTGTCCACGAATAAGAGACATTCTGTTCTTTACAAATGTTTAATCATTTTGAAATATTTCTAAATTTTAAAAAAAGAATTTTTAAAGTTTTAGAAAGCATAAATAATGTAGAAAGACTCAAATGTCTCCTTTTTACTTCCAGTTGCCACTAAAAATTTTAGTATGTGTTCTAAGAAAGTTTTTTCTTTTTTGTAATATTTTATATGTATATAATCTATGTAATAGTCAGACATGGAACAATGCTGAAAATAGTTGTATTTTGTTCATTTGTGTGTGTGTGCATGCATGTGTGTGTGTGTATGTATGTGTATTCAGCACAGTAAGGCCCTTAGCCCAGTGACATCTCTTTCCTGCCCTGTCCCCATTTTCTGCTGTAATTAGCTAGACAGTTTGTTCCAGATGCTTATTCTATTTTCCTTTCTGTTTGACTTAATTTTTATTTACACAGGCATAGAGTTCCACAGCAATCATTTAGTGTTGTGCGTGGCTGCATTCTTCTCTCAACGCTGAGTCCCCCTGACGCATTTATATTTGCTAGTTGACAGCCACCTGAGATCTCTAGCCTAATCATGACACTTTAATTTGGCTGCCATCTGCTTCCTGAGTTCTTTTGGCGGGAAGCCATCTCTCTGACTTCACTCCTCACTGATGGGGGCTTCATCTGATGGCGCCTCATGGTGCCTTCCTCTGTTGCATCTGAAAGACGGCCTCCGCCAGCATTTTGAAGTAAAATCTTACTGAGGCGGTTCCCTAGCCACCTTGCCTTATTTAATGAGAAGTCACTTGGGAGATGTGTGATATCATAGTGTTTGTTGATGGCCATGGATGCTGCCTTGGTTACAAATGCTGAAGTGGCAGTTTCTTTCTGAAAGAGTCCCTCTGGCCCTACAACCATTGTAACTCATGATGTCCAGATGACCAAAGCCAGAGAAAGCCCTATCCCTTTAGCTGTGATAAACCACGGATCCCAATTTGATAACAGCTAGTGCATTCTTAGAGGAACCTGTAGAGGCTGCTCTGAGAAGGGGGGTTCAGGGTGATCGAGGGCCTCTGTTAGCCCCTGTTTAGGGGACCATTATATTTGTATTAGTTGAGGAAAATGAGGTAGAATTGTAACGTTCTGCTGGGGAGAAATGGCCTGGGACAAAATAAAATTGAAGCTGTCTCAATAAATGAAGCCAGAGCTTTTCCATGTATGTGTTCCTGGACATGTTATTTTGTTTATTTAGATATTGGATCCTGCCTTAAAATTCTAGTTTTGGAGAAGTGGATTGTTCTTTCTTTTTGATTCAAGAAAGCTAAAGAGCATGGCTTATTGGACCAAGCTGAGTCAGATACAAGATCCCGCCCCATTGGTTAGCTCTAGCTGAGTTGAACCAGCAAAGGAAGGCCCCGTGTTGTCAGAACATGTGATTTGGTCTTTTAAAAGCCATACATTACCTACATAGAAAGAATATCTGTCACAAGGGGTTCTTGAAGAAGCCAGAACAGTGACTTTATGCAGTTCCAGATTTGGGTTGGGGAATTAGGGCTTCCATAACAAACAGAGGATGAAAGGAAAACCATCTAGGCCTCCCTGTCAAGAATGGCTTTGCCAGCCCAGCAGAACATGAATATGCTTTATCGTGACCCAAGAGAGTAGCTCTTTACTCCTGAGTGTATGTGAGGTGTGCTTTATCCGTGACAGAGCCTTTTATTCCTGCCACTTGACTTAAACAAAGGGGAATATTTATGTGCCACATTGTTACACTAACAAAGAGAACAAATATAAAAATAAAATTAATAGAGATAGCAAGTAATAAAATGAAGCCTAGAAAATTTGGCTGGATAAAGAATAAACTCGTAGCACCCTCAGAATTGAGTAAGTGTTTGAAGCAGCCATTTATGTATCTCCTGAGAGCAACATCAGACTGGTCCTCACCCACACTTACAAAGACACAAACAACGTGGTTCATTGGTTGCCTTTGTCTCCACCCAGTGCCTATTCTTACCATGCCCCAACCTAGGCTCTTGGGTGTACAAGTTACTCTCTTGGTGATTCCCACCATGTATTTCATCTCCTTATTTAAATGCCATCTTCCTGTGCTCAGTGGTGGTGTCATCTACAAATGTAGTGAGATGGTGATGTAATTTGCAGAGAGTTGTTACCAAAATTTGACCATTAAAACTGTGTCTACCGAGTCATGCAGTGATTGCAAATCCCTGACAAACCCAAAACACATTGTGAACCCAGTGGATTCACCAAAGCCTTTCCCCTCAGTTACAACAGGGATAATTTCTCAGGCACCCCTAAATCTACAGGAGACAACATAGAGAAGAGGCACAGTGAGGGTCTAGAAATAAGCTTTTGCCATTGGGGGTCTCCCAGATGGTTGCATAAGCCCTTTTAATTAGCATATTACTGACCCAATAATAGCTTCTTCTGAGAAGTGTTTTATATTTCAATCTACCATCTGGCATGTATATGCTGCTTAAGGACCACATAATAAAAGTCTTTATAAAGATATGCACAACATATGTCTGGTAGCAGATTTATAGGTTGAATAGTCCCCAGTTTTCTGCACCCCACGTCACCAAGCAGGGAAGCACCTACCTAAAGCCAGCACAGTTATTTAATTCAGCAAGGATTTTATCTAGGTTGCAAAAGATTTTATATCAGCAACTTTAGAATCTTTCAGCTGTTTTCAAGGACAGTTCCCACTTCGTTGCTGGTAGCGCTGTTCTCAAAATTATTGATTTCAGACTAAACAAAGACATCTATTGGCAATGAGGGAGGGGGTCATGAGCCTGCCACTGACAGGAGGTGGGAGAACCCATAATGACTGAGGTGAACAGAAGATGGGAGACCTGAAGAACAGTAGTAACGTCATGTTATACAGTGACATACTTCTCAAGTGCTAAAGCTGTCGTGGTGAAACCATAGAGTCACAGATCATTTTATTCCATTTTTCACTTTATTCCAGTATAGGAAATTAAATCAGTTTGAATGAACCCTTTCTTATGAGGTTGAGATATAGAGGAGAAAAAGTTTAATTTTATTCAAAGTACATTGATTATCTATAGAAGTATTTTTCTTAGCATTAAAATAGTATGTGTGTATGGGGGATGTAGAAAGGATTGTGTGTGTGTGTGTGTGTGTGTGTGTGTGTCTGTGTGTGTTTCTATGCCCCCTACTTGTTGTGCATATAGTGAATTCTTAATGGGAAGGCTCACAGACTCCAGAGGCTTCACTGCTGTGCAAAATTCTCTTTGCAAATCTATTTTTCATCAAAACCAGGCTGCTACAGTGAGAGTGATTGAAAACGAGCCCTGCTGTGAACATTTGAGGATCTGTAAAGTAAAATACAGGAGCCCAATTATCAACCAGAAAAGGATCTGAGAAATCGGTCGCCTTTACAGTTGAGGCTGAGCCAGGGTAAGGCCGTCATCTACAGAGACTGCTGCTCTGTGCAGTCCTCTTCGGATTTGTGAAGGGATTTGCCTGTGGCACAGAGTTAGATTCCAGTAAATAACTTAGTGAATACCACTCAGAAACACCACTTTTCTAGACTTGTATTCATTTTTTCTTTTCAGAAGCATCTTCTCCACATATTGTTCTTATTAAGAAAAATTCTGGGAACCATGCGGCTCTTCTAGAGTCAATTTATGTTTCCAATTAATTCTCAAAAAGCATTACATTTACGGCCTGATGTTGGCCAGCACGCTTTCAAAAATCCATGGCAAAAATCATTTTATTTTCACTGAATACAATCTTCATAAAATTTCAATATTCTGGCTTACAGTTAGGTGTAATGTTCCAAGATTTGTATTTCCCAGGGTTTGCTTGGACTGTGACTTTCTCTGCCTGGATTGCTGTCATCTTTATCATAGACCTTTCTCGTGGCCTGGCTTGGATGGGAGGCGTTCTCTGGCCTACAGTGAATAAGTGTGGCTTTATACTGATTAGACTCTTGTCTGTGCAAAGACAGCCTTAAGTCTGAGGTGTAGGCTTGGAGGCTCCTGGAGGCTGAGCCTCTGTGTGAACTGTGCCCACAGGTGTGTCTCATGCAGGTTTGCATTTCTTATTGGCTTATAGAATATTCGTTTATATTCTTTTTCCAATCTTCCACCACATTGTTAGGACTTAATGATGTCAATGATCAATGTGATATTTTAATGCATTAAGTCTTCTTTACTGTTATAACCCCATATTTGATTTGCTCTGAAATAAAATTAAATCTTTTTTCCATTCATTAACTTCTAAAATGTGGTCCCTCTTTAACTTTGTTAATCTACACATAAGGATTCTTGTGTAAACTGTGCTGTTATTGCACTGGTAACAGAAGAGTATCTCTTTAAGCTTGGCAGGCACTTACTGATTGACAACTTCAAATGCCTCTATGATGTGCCTTTGAGCTGAACTGTATTCAATGACATGCAAATGTTAGTTTATAAGGGGGGAACGCCCAGTTTCACTCCCAAATCTGAATCTAAACTCAAAGTCCGGCTTCCATGTCAAATTATTGCTAAAACCCAATTTTAAATGCTTGGCATGGAATAATTTAAATTTTGTGCTTTTATTGGAAAGTATGTGCATGTCTTTTAATTTGACATGTGTTATACTTATTATATGGAAGTAATTTGGACTTCATTTAATATTATTATAGATAAATCATATGAAGTTAAACTCCTGTCATCTGACTTTTTGGAAAAATCACTATCTATTTTGTGGTCTATTTCTTCATATTTTCTATATTGTTATTTCTATATGTGTTATACACATCCACATCTCTGTGTGTGCATACAGGAGTGCATGTGCACATATGCATGCACACTGGTGGCAATCAGAAGACAACCCCAGATGCTGTTCTTTAGGCCTTGTCCACTTTTGCTGATTGACTGATTGATTTTTTTGGACAGGGCCTCTTAATGACCTAGAGCTCACAAGTAGGCTAGTCTTGCTCATCGATGAGGTCAAACGATCCGTTTGTTTCTGCCTCCTCAGCACTGGGATTACAAGCACGTGAGTCTGTCCACAAGGTACGGGATTAGCCTCAGGTGCTGGTGCTTGCAAGGCAAGCACCTTACCAACAGTGCTAGTCCCCCACCCCCACAGATTTGTTAAAATATCATCACCATATGCCAAATTTCAGTAACCTCCCTTTTCTCCTACACATTGTACCTGCAATTATCTACAAATGGGTACTCTTTTAAAAATAAATAGGTTACTTCATTTTCCCATATTTTGTGTGGCGGGTCCTCTATGAGAAGACATCATAGGAGATGTTGATTTTATTCTTTCTTTGATTTACAGGTAGTAAGCATCACTTTCTGCTGTTAAGTTCTATCGGTTTTGCTAGTGAGCATAGTCATGTAACCAGCAAGTTTTGGTACAGAACTGTCCTTCACCCCAATATCTTTTCATACTGACCCTCTGTTACCCTCCGTTCTCTCCCCACAACCCATGGCCATCACTGTACTGCTTCTGCCCATGCATCGTTTCCTTTCATAGACTGTCTGAAAATGGAGTGGTACGGGACATAGTGTTTGGAATATGGCTGGTTTCACTTAGCATAGTGCACTGGAGTTCACAGATACAGAATGTGTCACTAATCCATTTATTTCTATTGTTGACCAGTCTTTTATTGTGTGGGAATGCTGAGTTATTTATCTATTATTAGTCAAAGGACATTCAGGTTGTTTCCAGTTTGGGGAATTATT
The DNA here is from genome assembly GCF_004785775.1 of Grammomys surdaster. Classification (NCBI taxonomy): domain Eukaryota; kingdom Metazoa; phylum Chordata; class Mammalia; order Rodentia; family Muridae; genus Grammomys; species Grammomys surdaster. The sequence continues at coordinate 8,662,177 of NW_021604791.1, forward strand.
AATACGGCCACATAGACAAGTTAGGCTTGGTGGACGTAAGCTGTTATGTCACGAGTGCATCAGATGACAAGTATATGTCTGCCTTTAGAAAACCTGCCAGATAGCTTCAATGTGTCTGTCCTTCCGTGCGAGGGTCCCAGCTCTGAATACCTTACCAGCATTTAGCATTGCCAGGGGGGTTTCTGTTGTTGTTAGTTTTGTTTTACTGTTTAGCATCCTTACAAGTATGTAATAGTATCTCGTTAGGGTCGTAGTTTGTAGTTCCACAGGGACTGGTGACGTTGAGTCTCTTTTCACGTATTTATTCACACTGGCACACGAGCTATGACAATGCGAGTCTAAGTCTTAGCCTAGTTTCTGTATTGATCTCTTACTCCTTAGTCTTGAGAGTTATTTGTAATTTGTTTTGAGAATTATTTCTAGTTTGTAGACACCAATACTTTATCTGGCGTTGTTTTTCAAATATTTCCTTACAGACCATGCTTGTCATTTTGTTCTTTCAACTCTTTTTTTCCAACCAAAAGTTTTAAACTTCAGTGATAACACAATTTATTTTTAGGTAGAATATGAATTTGGTGCCATATCTATAATATCTTTGCCCAACCTAAAACCTCAAAAACTTTCTCTTGTAGTTTTTCCTTTAAATTCAGTTGTTAACCCTTGCACTCAAGTCTATGGATCTATTCAGTTAATTTTTATGCAAGGGAACAATTAAGATGTATTTCCTTTTGCTTACACACTTAGAATCATATCAGCACCATGCCTTGCAAAGCTTATTATTTCTCCATTGAACTGCCTGTACATGCCTGTCACTATCATATACGTGCACATAGATTTCACCTCAGTATGTTCCAAGTATAGATTGTAAAGACCTATCATAGAGTTGAAGTTTTCCACGGACAGCTACAGGATTCCATGTAGACTATGTCTTGCTTGTGGATTGATGAAGTCTGAGTGAGCACATTTCATTGTTGAAGAACAGCTCTCTAACGTGGAGCACAGGCAAAGGAGCTGAAAGCAAATCTTAGGGCATCTTTCCGTTCCCTGGGCCTCGGAGTACATGCTTACATAGGCCATGCCTTGTTCCCTTTTTGCCTCTTAGGGCAGTTGAATAGTATGTGGTACTCTCTAGAGCTAGACAGAGGGAGAATAATTAAGAATAGAGAGTGAAACACAGTGTGTGCACTCTTGGGTTTAACTACTTTTGGTAGGATTTTTCCAAATATGAAAATTGGTGTTAAACTTTTCCAGATTCTTTCTAACAGAGAAAGTGTGAAATTACAGAATGATTTTCTTCTTACACACGCGCGCGCGCACACACACACACACACACACACGCACACGCACACACGCACACGCACACACATACCACATCAGAAGGAAAAATTTACAGCTTGGAAACTTTTGGTATTTGTTTAAGCTGAGAATAATTGGGTTCTTTTGGTTACTAAGAACTTTCCTTTTTTCTTAAATTAGAACAAAGCACTAAAAACCACTGCCTTTTAAAAATCACAACCCAAAGGATCTGAAAGTAAGTATGCAAGATGTGTAGCACACAGTGACCACGGCAGCAGTTCAGGAAATAGCTCACCTTCTCACCTGTATCTCCACTACTGTTTGCCAACTTTCTATACACTGGCCCCAGCCTAAGTCTCTAAACCCTGGAGACATTTAATCAAGTAACTCAGTCATAGGACAATTCAGAGAAAAATATCCCAAACTTGAAAAGAGCCATGCAGTCACTGCCCGTTTATGGTAACTCATAAAATGTCTGATGACCAGGACAAGAGGAACAAGGAGGAGAGCTTTCCCTATCTTTCCCTTCATCCCTTCCTCTCTTTCCTCTACTTTGTTCTTTTTCTCACCCACGGTCAATAAGCGATACCGAGGTGCACTAGTGAACACTCACAGAAGGGAAACTCACAGCTGTCCGTCTTTGCTGGGTAGAGAACATCTACTATCCAGACATGAATAGTATTTATACTATGATTCATAAAGAATTATCCTATAAAACCTACCTTTACCAGACTGTACTTTTTAAGATCAGTAACACAAAATAATTTTGTCTAATTTAGTATATAAAACTTTTAAGCATTTGTCTCATACATTTTTCTGAAAACTTTAATACTTGCCAAATTAAAGGTGGCACACACCTTTAATACCAGGACTGAGGCGGCAGAGGTAACTCTGAGTTTGAGGCTAGCCTCGTCTACATAGTGAATTCAAGAACAACCAGGGCTATATAATGAGACCCTGTTATTTAAAACATACTTTAATTCTTGCTCTTACTAATATAGCTTGGAGAAAAAGAAAACAATGAAATTTGCATTAACTCAAAAATGTATTAAAAAAATTTAAATTTCTCTCTGTGTGTACCCTGTGTCTCAGTCTCTCTCTGTTTCTCTTTCTCTCTCTCTCTCTCTCTCTCTCTCTCTCTCTCTCTCTCTCTCTCT
>NW_021604791.1:8664639-8700376 GCF_004785775.1 Grammomys surdaster
TCTCTCTCTCTCTCTCTCTCTCTCTCTCTCTCTCTCTCTCTCTCTCTCTCTTTGTGTGTGTGTGTGTGTGTTAATTGTTGATACTCATCTGCAAATCACCACCAGACTTTCAGGAAAGGAATTTGCCTTGTCACAGTGACAAATGTAAGATATATAAATTATAGACAATGGGGTTAGGGGACCTCTTTAATCACCCTGTCTGTGCCTGTCAGGAAAGCAAGGACACTGCCCAGGGCACTTCAGAGCCGAACCATTTCCCCAGCCCTTCCTCTCAGTTTTCTGAGACAGGGTCTTACTGTGTAGTCTAGACTTCCTTGCCTTCTCAATTGCTGAGTTTACAAGAATGCGCTACCACACCGTGTTCAAGACCAGCTCTTTCTTGTCAATAGCTTCTTAGACTGCTTCCCGTAGTAACAAAGACAATGCATGTATGGGCCTGGATAAGCCTGAAGGCCACAGAGACAAAGCAGATGGGGTCAGGAGAATGGCAAATGGGAATGCTTAAGCGGTTGCGTGTACAGAGCTCTTGACTTTCCAGCAGGCCAGGAAACAAGCCTGTGGCTCTGTGAGGCTCTTCCCAGTTAGACGCAGGTCCTCCTCCTCACAGTACACTCAGCCAGGCACTGAAGGAATTGATTCTGGCAGCGCAAGGATCCGTCCTGTGTTTAGGTTGACAGTTGATTCACTGCTTTTGCTAACTGTGGGACATGCATAGCTTTCTTGACCAGACAGAATAGTTGCGCTTTTACCAGTTGGAAAAATCTGGAAGACTTTGGAAGCTCTCATTCTCCGTAGCTTGAACTTCATCCCATTCCGGTGGTTTAAGATTGGAAATTTGAATCTCATTGACTCCCTCTAGCTTTCCTGCTGTACACCTGGCAGGAGCAGGAGTTACCATTGCTCTGGGCATCTAGAAGTTACGGTGTGCTCCAGGCATCTAGAAGGTTCTGCTCCAAGTGTAATTGGTCAAGGTGAGGAATCGGCAGCGAGAGGATGTCTGATGTAGGGTTGTAGCATTCTCACTACTCTTCTGTTTGCAACAAAGATAATGAAAGTAGGCCCTGCTGGCTTGAATCCCTTCTGGTTCATCACTGCAAAACTGCCTGGTGCCCTCCATCATGCTACAGAAGGACTGCTCTGGAAACCCAGCAGCATTTAGCTTAGCATTGAGTCCATGCTAAGTCATCTGTATATCCAGCAAACACTTACCGATGTCTTCTGTGCACTAGGCATTTTGCTAGATTCCACCCTGGTAGAGCATCATGTCTCTAATTAGCTCTGAACAACTTTTCCTTTTATATTGTGAAAAACTTGGACTGGATATCCTCGAAAAGCCTGCACCACTGGCATGCTCTGATCCTGAAAGCTGGAAGGTGCCTGGTGTCGCAAAGGGAGCCTGGGTGCAAACAAGCCATATGCGGGTCAGGAGGGAATCAGCAAAGGCTTTAACAGAAGGATTTTTTTTTTCTCCTGATAATGATAGTTTCCTTGGGGAGGAAATTTTTATGGAATTTTCCCAAGTGGAAATTTTCCCAAGTCATTATCAGAGGCAAATGTGGCATGGCCATTGTGTCTAAGGGGTCCACAGTGTGATAGTTTCTTCTGAATTGAGTGGTTTTCTTATTGCATTTTAATCTGATTTATTAGCATTTCTCATGGAAATACTTTGTTCTTTAATAATGAATGACATCCTGATGGAATATACTAGAAGACATTGAAGTTAAATCCCTGTGTGTCGGCAGTGAGAAGTGTTTTAGCCGACAAGATGGTGATTGGGAAAGAGCCTGTCTGCCTATTGTGAACTCGTTCATCTAAGTTATGCTTACTAGACGCTCCAGTGGCATCGAGTATGTTTGCTTCTTGGATGTGTTCTTGGTTTGGAAGTATCTATGCTATTTGGTATCAATTAAAGTAAATATGTTTTTATGGATTAACAGAAATGTTTGCTTTAGTGTTGATTTTCTCATTTTGTTATAAAATGAATGTCCCCATCTGTGCTTCATCTACACTTGGATATAAAGATATTTTTAAGTGCACAAATATGATTTGAGAATTTGGCCAACATAGTGTGCTATTTTTATGAGCAAGTATAGAATTCCACTTTAGAGGTGGCCACCCAGAAGGGCTGTGCCACCTTCCTCTTCTGTTCTGTCCCCTTCTTCTTTTCATTCCTTTCCTTTTATTCCTATAATAATAGAAGCTTCTAGAAGAGCCACACAGTAGGGTTGGAGAGGACTCCTGGGTTAGATTAATTACATGCACCACATTCATTGTAAGCAAATAGAATACAGTGGAGCCTGTGGGCCACGTGAAGTGGGTTACAGGATCCAGGCTGATATTCTTGAGGGTGGGGGATGTGACTTAGGAGCCGCCAGTGTTTCCAGATTACCAAGGACTTCCTTCTTACTACCTCTGCCTTGCAGTTGTCTAGACCAAAGTGTGATCATTGAGATGAGGACAGTCAGAGTTAATGGGACAGTATACCTCTCACAGTGATGTCATCATATGGGTCAGGTGAAAATCTCTTTTGTAGGGGCTGAAGCCAAAGGAAATGGGTAAAGGCCTTAAGAGCAGCCTTTTAAGAAACCCATCCCCACGACTTTCTTTAGCTTTTTGGATTGCTTTCAAAATTCTATAAGAAACACTTGATCTATAGATTTATCTAGCCTCATTCCTTCAATTGTATAATAAATTAATTTTTATAGTCCAGCTTTGCCAAGCGCTAAAAATAAAACAATGAATAAAATTATCAAAGTTTCTATATAAACACTTTGTAATTATTACTTTGTTGTTTTCTAGAGGTTAGAAGAAAAATAACTCTTTTTTTTTTTAAGCTAAACATACTGTTCCCCTTTTACCCTTCTCTCTGACTTCTCCTGTAAGAAGTTTGGCAGGAATAAAATCCTTCCAGAGGGATGAAGAGAAGCTTTAAATGCATCCTGCTCTTGCAGAGCTGAGTTGCAGACCCAGGTCTTCTAACACCAGTGCTCAGCTTTGTCTCAGTAGCTGCCTCTCCCAGCTCTACATTCATGCTTCCTTCGCTTGCCTTCAATTTGCTGTATGGAAAACTTCAGTGGCTTCTATGACAAGATAGGTGCAAAGGTACAGACATCATGCTGCTAACTTCCACTCAGAAGTTAGCTTGGTTTTGTTTGCTTGTTTGTTTGTTTAGATATGTGGTTGGTTGGTTAGTTGGTGGTTTGTTTGTTTGTTTGTTTGTTTTTAAGATAGGATTTCTCTGTAGCCTTGGCTATCCTGGAACTCACACTGTAGACCAGGCTGGCTTTGAACTCACAGAGATTCACCTGCCTCTGCCTGCCAAGTGCTGGGATTAAAGGTGTGTGCCACCTTTTACCTCATTCTGAGTTAGTTAAAGATGGAGGAGGTTGATTGGAATCCCATGTTAAAGGGTACCGCTTGTCCCAGCAGGGAAGACAAGGCAGCTGGGGCTGTGTTAGTCACAGTGTTGGTAGTGCGAGCAGACACACTTCACGTGGTAGTGGGTGAGAAAGCAGAGGCACTAGAGCAGAGCCCAAGGGAGCAAGTCCTTCTTCACGGCCTACCCCTGGCAGCCTAGAGTCCATGTCTCAAACATTCCTCAGCTTCCCAAAGCAATGCAGCAAGCTAGGAGCTGTGTGCTCAAACACACACGCCTGCAGAGTACAGGTTACAGAGTTTTAAGGGTGGGTTAAGGAGGAATATTAAGGAGGAATAGTCTAAACAGTTTATTTTTAGCCTCCCCCACCTGATTTAATGCTGGCTTCAAGGAGCCTCAGAGGACCTGAACTTACAGATCTAGGCATATTTTCAGGGTTGGCTTATCGATACAGAACAGAACACTCTGTTCTTAATCCTTGTCACCAACAACCTTTAAACATTCCAGTCGCACATTAAGAAAAGAACGCTGTATTTTCCATGTTTCTCCCGTTTCCCATGCAGCTGTCAATAGCCAGCTTGCGCTTTCTATCCTTTTGGAGTCCAACTTCTTTTCCAAACCTAAAAAAAAAAAAAAAATTCCCACTCTCAATAACAAGAAACTATAGAAGGAGAAGGGTTTCCAAAACCACATGAGTCACTTGAGAACGTCCCCAGGAGCGGTAGCCATCGTGAGTGTGGTTCGTGGACCTGTGGCCCACTCCTCATTTTCAGAGGCTCGCTGGCATCAGTCACTGGGGTAGAATTGGCTCAGTAATGTTTCCATCTGCTGTTTTGGCCCAAGTCGTCATAGAATATCACCTGGGCTTTATCTGATGGTCTCTAGGGCCAAGGTGAAGGCTCCACAGGACGACACTGTATTCGTCTGTCTGCTCAGTTTACTTTTATTTATTTATTTTTTTGTGTGTGAACAGAACAAGATTTTGCTGGAGTATAAGAGAAATTTACCAAGAAAACTTTCTAGTCAAAACATCCAAAAAGGTGTTTCCTTATTATCTGTTTCCTCTCTTTCCTTCGTCTTCAAATTCTGACAAATCTCAAATATGAATGTCACTTTCTCTAAGGAGCTGTCCCCAACACTTTCTGTTCTGTGGGAGCCCCTGGAGAGCCCACTTCATAAGGCATATGTGTTGCTAGTATTTATTTGAATCTCCCTCTCCCACTGGACTATAAACTCTTCAAAGGACAGGAGGCATTGCATCTTTTAAAGTTCCTAACATACAGTGTGTTTCCGTTCAGGAAATGATTTGCAAGTTTAGAGAAAATTAATAATCTCTGTTGGTTGTAAACTAAACCTACAGGGCTCAAACACATTAGAAGTTGGGAGTTGCTATTATTAAAACATAGAGGTTAAAAGTGACTTCTCTTTTAAATCAAATGTTAGGAATAGGAAGTTTAGAGTTTGAAAGACTTAGATGTTTATGTAAGAAAAAAATGAAAACAATTTCTTTTTGTTGAAAACTGACAGGATATTTGAAACTTTCAATATCATTTCAATTTGACCTCAGCCATTAATTGTTGAAATTCACCAATTAAATGACTTTTAAGTTCATGCTTATCCTAAAATAGATTTCTGCTTTAGTGAAATTTTCATATTATTTGTACATCATCATCTAAGGCTGTGGTTCTACTGCTGTGACCCTTTAATACAGTTCCTCATGTTATGGTGACCCCCTCCAAGTATAAAATTATTTTCAATGCTACTTTATAACTAATCTTTCTACTGTTATGAATTATAACATAAGTATCTGTGGTTACTTTTCTCCCTTGACCACCCCTGTAAAAAGGTTGTTCAGCCCTGGGCTGGGTCATGACCCGCAGGTTGAGAGCCGCTGATCTAAGAGCTGTATATAGAACTTAAAATTCTATCATAAGACTGGAGACATGACCTGGTTCTTAAGATGTGAGTTTGGTTTCCAGTACCTGCAGTAGGAACTGCAGCTCCAGGGGATGGCTCTGTCTTTCAGGAACTCCTGTGTGCATTTGCACATACCTGCACATAAGCACACATATGTACATCGTTTTAATTACTTATTTTTATTGCATAAGTGTTTTTTATTGTGTATCTCTCTGTTCACCACATCTATGGCTACTACCTGTAGAAGCCAGAAAAGGGTGTCAGCTAGCCTAGGACTGGAGTTACAGACAATTGTGAGCTACCCTGTGGGTTCTAGGAATTGAACCTAGTATCTCTGGAAAAGCAGCCACTTTTCTTAACTGCTAAGTCATTTCTCTAGCATATATACATACACATATATGTGTATATAATTTTTATTTTATTTTTTAAATTAAAATATAATTTATATAATATATATTATATAAAGATTACGTTATTTCCCTTTCCTCCTCTCCCATGCTTCCCACCTAATTACTCCACCTGAAATTCATCTTCTTTAACTGTTATTGTTACATATATGTGTGTGCATACATAAAATATGTGCAAATATACATAATATGTAAGTAAAAGCGGCTGTTTGCTCAGTGCATTTAGTGTCACCTGTGTCTATCTTGTTTCAGGCCTGACTACTTGTTATCGGAGAGCCATGTAGGGCTCATCCCTTGGGAAGACTAGTTAGCCTGATCTTAGCATTCCTTCATTACCTATTGTTGTCTATTCCTGGAGCTCTGCCCCATGAGCTCTCCCCCTACTGTGTTAGCATGGCTTTTGGTCCACTTGTTCAGGTCTTGTTTAGGTAGACATATTGTTGCAGTGTCATATGCAAAGTTTCCCTGCTGTCACTAGACGTCATGTCTCTTAGCTAGGCCTCTGTGTTTTACAGTTTCTCTCCTTCTCTTCCATACTCCATACTCTTTCCTGAGTCATGGGTGCTGGAGTTGTGTTGCGCATACATCATTGGGGCTGGGCACCCTGTTCTTTGTGTTTTGATCAATTGTGGTTTTCTGTAATGGTCTCTGACTGCTACAAGTTGAAATTTCTTTTGTGAGAAAAACTACACTTCTCTCTAGGTAAAAAACAAACAAACAAAAAACAAAACAAGACAAAACAAAAAAAACCACCACCAACAAAAAAGCCATGAGTATTTAGAATACAATTAGGAATTGTGCTGGTGGCAGGGGTAGGTTCTCCTTTAAGTTCCATGACCTCACTAGCCCTGGATATTTGACCAGGTTTCTAGTACCAGACATGATTTCGTTACTGTTGAATGAGCATTACGTCCAATTAGATAGCTGGTGGTTACTGCCATGACATAAGTGCCTTAGGGATATCTTGCCATGCGAGTCATTGTCATGGTTCATCGCAGTCACAGTTGGGTTAGGAGTATTGGTTACTTCCCTCCCTTGGAAACGTGCATAGCACCTTCTGATACTGTGAATGCTAGTCTTCAGGAAAGAAGCTCTGAGGCAGATCCACCGTGGATCCTGTTTCAGAAGTGCAAGGTGTCTTCTGCTGTAGTGGCTTACCTTCAACTTCTGGGAGGTAACCGAAATCAATAGCAACAGCCTGTGTTGTTTGGACCCTCCTGGACTCCCCTGACAAATAACTCACAGGGGAGCTGCTTGTGCCTGGTACCACACTAAGACTGTCAGGGGGAAAGCTGTAAGAAATCACATGACTTTTTGCTCATCTAAAAATTGCGTCTAATAGCTACGCTTATGTAAGTGCATGTGCACATCCAGTGGAGACAGGGCAAGCACACTTAGGTGGACAGTGCGTCTAATAGTTATGCTTATGTGAGTGCATGTGCACATCCAGTGGAGACAGGGCAAGCGCACTTAGGTGGACAGCGCGTCTAATAGCTACGCTTATGTGAGTGCATGTGCACATCCAGTGGAGACAGGGCAAGCGCACTTAGGTGGACAGCGCTCCCTGTTAGAGCCATGGATTAGTTCACATATTTTTTTAAGAAGAAACTTTTTAAAATGAAGTCTTTCCCTTTGAGATAAGCATGAACAGTTTAGCGAGAAATGGCTATGTGGCCATAGTAGCTGTCCCAGACTGGGGAATAGCTGGGAAAAGCTTTGATTTTATTTCTTGGCATTAAAACTTGCCATACCAAATTTTCCTCAAAGAACAAGTTTTCACACTGGCTTCCAACCAAGCGCACCCTACCCAGACTCCATCTTTTATGGTGTTTTCTACAACTATAGATGAGAGAGAGGTTTCTGCTGGCCCAATGTGGCAGCGTTCCTGTTACTGATACACACAGTGTATCACGGGCCTCCTCCTACCAGCAGGAGAAGCTGGGATACATGGTCTCCTGGGGGCTCAGGAGGAAGAGCACTGTAGCACTCTAGTGTAGCTACCTGGTTTCTAGAGATCTGGAGGCATCTCCCAGAGAGCCTTGTATAAGGCCAGGAGCTATAGGAATATATTGAAAGACAGGCATTGAGAGACACACACATTGCTCTTTGGGCTTTGCTTTTGTTTTCTCTTTTTCTCATGCTGGGGGTTTGAGTCCTGATCCTTGAACATCCCAACAGCACTTTACCACCTCAGCCTGCCAAACATACTGGAATCAGCAGATTTAGCAGCAGCGTGTTTATGGGAAATTAAAAAGACAGAGAATCCAAGAACCATACCACACACAACCAGTCCCACAAATGGCACAGAAATGGCATCAAGAAACCCCACTCACAAAGATATGAATCTCTTAAGGGGTTGACCCCAAGTTCCTGAGGAACATACACTTTTCCAAGAAGTACAAAGAAGGGCCTGCAGAAGATGCAGGCCAACAATGCAAAGGCAGTGAGTGCACGTGCAGAGGGCATCAAAGTCCTTGTGAAGCCTCAGGCCATCAAGCCCAAGATACTAAAGAATCCCAGCCGCAGACTCAGCTGCCTTACTTTCCTCACTTACCCCAAGCTTGGGAAGTGGAAGCGGAGCTACATGGCCAAGGGCTGTAGGCTCTGCTAACCAAAGCCCAAGGTTCAAACCATGGCAGAGGCCACAGCTCCAGCTAAGGCCTGGACTTCAGCTCCAGCCCAGGCTCCTAAAGATGCCCAGGCCCCTGGGAAGGCCCCATAGAAAAGGTTCCTCCCAATGTGAAGACAGACAGATTTCTGTGACACACCTGCCTACACACTGTTTGCAGATGACCAGTTTTTACAAATAAATTCGAGGCAAGGAAAAAAAGTAGTACTGACAGTTTCCTAGGCTTTCCCTGTGTCTGAAAACATTTCTAAGATGTGACTGAGCAAGGCTTAGAGCAGTTTGCCTATTGCCTGAAACAGTGACCTATTAAGTCACCAGATGTGTAGAAACTGGCTTCCATATCCACACTAGACCTTAGGACTTTCAGTGATCACAGTCTGATTTCAAAGAAGGTATCATCCAATTAATGTGAATTAGCACTAACAAGCAGGGCACTGTTATAGATACATGAAAGGCCTTTACAGTAAAGAAAAGTCTGGAATGACATGCTAATTTAGTGTGTGGGCACCGGAAGAGCCATTACCTATTCAAAACAGAGTTGTAAAAGAATCAGGCAGGAGGAGCTGGTTGCTAATGGTTTTAGCGTGGGAGGAGAAGGCTGCACTGCAATTCTTGGCTCTGAGGTAGGGGCAGAAAGATCAGTAGCCCAGCACTGACCTCTGTGTTTGGAGCCTCTCTGTTGACTCACCAGATTTTTACAGCTCCATGAGCCAAATAACAGACTTGTAGGCAGAGCTCTCTGTGCCTGCACCTCAGCCCTCTGAGCAGCTTGTTCCTTAGGGCAATCATGAGAATTGCCTGGGATCCCAAGTGGAGACCTACCGTATTCATTTAAATTAAATTAGAACGACGACCAGAAAACCCACCAGGAAGATGGGGGCTTGTGCCTAGTGGCACCTCGGCATGCTGCTGTACATTCTTTCAGACTGGCCTTTTGACAAAAACTAAATGCCTGATAGAAAGAGTGTCTTAGTGACACTGATACAGTTATGCATTTATCAACAGCAAGGTTAGCCAACCTCTTTGAATCCAAATGGGATTTTGAGTCCTGGCCTTCTCCTTATCCTGTGACGTGTCCATTTATAATTAAACCAACACAACTGTTCCATGTTAAGAAATACCTATTTATGGTAGAAAATCATGGCGATAAAACTGTTAATCAGCTTTGACTATTTCATCCCATCACCCAAAGATAATCACTAAATATTTTGGTAAGTATATATAAAAATACATATATACATATAAACATATATGACTTAAGATACAAATTAACCAGCCAGGCGGTGGTGGCGCACGCCTTTAATCCCAGCACTTGGGAGACAGAGGCAGGCGGATTTCTGAGTTCGAGGCCAGCCTGGTCTACAGAGTGAGTTCCAGGACAGCCAGGGTTACACAGAGAAACCCTGTCTCGAAAAACCAAAACAAAAAAAGATAAAAAAAAAAAAAAAAAAAAAGATACAAATTAACCTGTATATTAGGGATTTGTTTATAAAGAACTTATTTTAACATATGAATTATATTCTAAGACATTATTTATTTAGGCACTTTTCTATTTTTGTACATTTGATTGCTTCCAAATTTTGAACATCCTTCTATATAAATCTCGGCTCTTATCTTTGATTACTTCCTTAGGATAAAGTCCTAGAAATGGAATCACTAGGTCAAAGGTTATAATCACTCTTCAGGCTCCTGATGACTTTGGGTCACTCTGCGCCCCCAGGACATTTGCTGAGGTTTGTTCCCATCAGCATTGTAGAAATAGGACCTGCCTCACCGCAGTTATCCTAGCCTTGGGCGCTGCCCGTCACTTACCAAACAGCAACAGGATGTGCCATGGCCTCTGATGCTGTCTGCTCTGCACTGCTTAATACTGTTCACACCAAGTACGTTTCTAACAAAGATTACTGTGGCTGTCCTCACATAAAGACTAATGAGAGAAGACATGGCCACTTAAGATGTGACCCACCGGAGCACATCCTGACATTGTTCCTCATAAACAAGACTCTCTGGTGTGAGTCTTGTTACGTTTGTGTGTCTTTAGCATCCTTTAGGAAGCTTGTGTTTGGTCTCCAGGGTCGGAATGATGGGTCTCTTTCCCATAATTGTCCAACATTAAATGAAACCCCAAGCGTGAAAACTGCACTTCATGGGCCCACTGGAGTTGTTCTGCTGACAGAAAACCGATTGACTGAATCTAAATCACCATGACTTATGTGAGTCTGCCCACTCAGGATGAATAGGGAGAAATCACCAGAAGGAAATTGGCCTCTGAAGTGTGAGAGCATTGGATTATTGCCGTCAGGGGCAATGCCTGTCAGGAATACAGCATCTCTGCCTGGCTTTGGGTTGCTCTACGGTTTCTTCCTACCTTTCTCTAGGCGTGTGTGCCACTTCCTTCATTTCCCAATTGAGCCTTCCACAGCTGGCAAGGGTAGACTACTTATATTTATAATGTTTAGTTTGTTCTGTAACAATGCCAAATTTTCACCAACTTTTCCTTAAGTGGTTAACAACCGAGAAATTACTCAGAACATTGAATAAATATGAGTGTATACACCTGTCAAAGACCCCAGGTTGGACTGAAGAGCACAGAACCTATGAGGCCCCGTCATGGTGAACTTCCAGTATAACGCAGGAGGACAGTGAGTGCATAGGTAATCTCCCACAGGCTGATCATAGCTTTGGAGAATGGGTGGGTGACATGAGAGTATAGTGTGGTTTGCAAATGTGTTATTTTATGTGACATAGCTAAAGTGAGGCTGTTTGAAGTAGATTCTGAACAGACCTGAATGGATGTGGAAAATGACCCACCAGCCACACATAATGCCAAAGCCAGGGTCCTTATGTTGTGTCTTGCTGGGTCTCTTCTCAGATCTCCGCCAAGAACATCAGAAAAAACAAGGAAGACTGGGTGGTGAGGAAGCAGAAAATTAGGACAGGAGGACCTCATGACTGTGGACTTTGTCCCTGTGTGGAAAGAGGATCTCAGGGAACTGAGCAGAGACGTGGCATTATTGATGTTGATTTGGGTTGGCGGTAGAGGCAGGTTGTCCACAGACATGGAGGAAAGGAGTGTGCGGGCACAGACCTTGGGAGAAGAGCAGTGAGAAGGCTCTACCTGATGCCATCTGCATGCTACATAGCAGTGAGCCAGGCAGCCAGCTAGAATGAGATCAGAGGAAGACTGAAGAGACAGAGAGCAGGAGCTGACGGGACCAGAGAAAGCAGGAGGGATAAGGATCTTTAGTTATAAACGCTGGTTACATGAGTAAAGGACTAGTGGATGAAGCTTACCATTGAAATTATTGCAGGGATTGGGCAGCTGCCTCTCCAGCCTTTTCTCCCTGTAGCCCACAGGTACCAGTGAGGTTCCTCAGTGTCGGTACGGTACAGCTCTAAGTGTTTAATTGTAACCAGCATCCTGATCTGATAGAGCTACAGAAGGCCTTAGACACCATCTGACTGCACCTTTCAGTTTACCGGTAAGAATCTGATTCCCACCAAGAGGTGCAGTGACCTCTCCACTCACATAGTCCCTGGCTGTTCTAAGTCCTGTCTCCTCATTCCTCACCACGTGCGTCCCCTTTGTTTTACAAGTAGGTCCTTATTTTTAACCCCAGAATTGATTTTAAAATAACTTATTGTTCCTACCATTGGATATTTTTAAGCATCATACTTTGATGAATTCCAAATGGCTTCATATTAAAAGATACAACAAAGTTTTATCAAACACTTTTTAAAAAGATGTTATTTAGGGACCAGGCTCAGTAGTGCATGCTTGTAATCCCGGAGCTTGGGAGGTACATGTAGAAGAATGTAAAGTTCAAGGCCAGCCTGGACTACATATTAAGCACTTATTTAAAAGTTTTATTTGCTTTTTTGTCTGTTTACTGTGTTTGTTCATGCACAAGCCTGCATGGCATTGGGTCTCCTTCAAGATGAACTGACACAGAAGAGGTCACAGCAGCGTCACTGGAAGTTTGGGCAAGTTTCTTTGCTCCTGGGCACACTTCTATTTGACTTTTTTTTCTTTGTCCTCTGCTTTTCGTGTGATCGAAATGTTTTCCATGTTTGTTTCTTGTGGGTGTCATATGGTCCATGTGGTACCCTTGCACAACCGTTCCCAGCAAGTTTCCCCCTTATTTTTAGGAAGCTGAAAATAGCCCATTGTATTATAATTAGACAGTGGTGCCCACCCAAATATGATTATTATGGCAAGGACTTTTGCTTCTTCTCTCTTCTGGGGAGAGGATGTGGGTGGGAGGAAAAGGCTGGGTAATATTTTAAGCATTTTTTTAATGCTGTTAAATACTCAAGAATCCTTAGGAAATATTTGTGTTTTCAGGTCCTCTAAGGAGGCTTTTGAAAAATACTTACAAATCAAGTTTCATACTAAATATTCAAAACTCTGGGGAGCTAAGTCTTTCACTTTTAGCCTAATAGAGCCATTTGCTGTACCAGCCTTAAATTTTATCTAGTACAAAGAAATTGAGAAACCTGTCCATGACTAGTGAGTTCAAGAGTGATCTGGGTCAATGGAAATTTCATTTCCAAAATTCTGTACAAGTATTTAGAAGATTTTTTTTTAAATTCATACTGTAACAGCTTTGCTCAGTTTTTCTGAATCTTACTAAGCCCTGAAAAGAACACACTAGCACAGAAAAGATACACGATTTGCTTCACTGCTTTCGCCTCTGTATGATCCAGGAATGCTAACCCAAACGATGTCTGTGGCAGTAGATTACTTCCCATGGCAACTGACTGCAATGTTACAAACATGAAACGTGGGCCAGTTCCGCCTGAAGGTTAAGAACAGTTCCTGTTAGAATGGGGTCATTCAAAGCCGAGGCCAAGGGTGACATTATCAGAGCCGCTTCCAGCATGTGTCCTTTCAAAGAGATGTTCTCATCGTCCCCA
The DNA here is from genome assembly GCF_004785775.1 of Grammomys surdaster. Lineage (NCBI taxonomy): Eukaryota > Metazoa > Chordata > Mammalia > Rodentia > Muridae > Grammomys > Grammomys surdaster. The sequence goes on from NW_021604791.1 coordinate 8,677,886, forward strand.
GAGCTTCATTTTAGCTTGTAAGAGCTGGTCTTGTCCATTGTTGCTGTTGTTACTTAATGTTTTGTTTGCCTTTTTATTTCCATACCCCAGGTGACCCACTAAGAAAGTAGTTATTTCTAGCTTTTAGAAACCTCTGTAAGAAACAGTTTCTGCCTTCAAACTATACTTTACAAGAAAGACTTATTTTGAAACTTTGCTCAAAAACATCTGTACTCTGCTGGACAAACATCTGTCTTTCTGCAAGAGTTGCGGGCCTTCTGATGCTGGATAACCTGAGTTTGCCCCTCACAGTGCAGTGCACACTCATTTGTTAATCCATAGCGCCTCTTGGTGGCCAACGTAGGTTACTGCAGAAGGAAAATGAAGCACCCTCTCCTTCTCAAGCTTAGTAAGTTCTTATAGACAGAGCTTATGTTTTAATATAGGCAGGGCTTGAAGACATGATCTGAAGAAGCTATGGGGAAGAAGCACAAGAGCTGGGCCATTATGCGCTAGAGCATGGCCATGCGTGGAGGCTTCCACGGAGCTGATGTTGTAGTGATGATGGGAGGAAGCATATACTGACCAATCTCAGTCTTCCCTGATCTGCCTGATGGACAGCGTGCACTTGAGAGACTGGGGTGTTCCTGGCAAGCCTGCTCCCAGCTCCCCTGTTGCTTCTTCCTTGCATGGGCATAAAATTCTAGCTGGGATTTTTGTCATTAACATTCTCGCATTCTTTACCGTCCGTTACTTCCAAGGAGCGCTGTTGTCTTCCCCACCTCTATATCCCAGAAGCGCAGCCCAAAGCCTGGCTCTCTGCTGGGCGAATGGGAAGTGTCTAAGAGCCAATCATAGTGCATCAAGACATAAAATTCATAATCGTGGACTGCCCCTGACCATCCAGGCATATTCTTAGTTTTCACTACTTTGGTTCTCTGTATTTACTCTTGTTAAATTGCCTTAAATATAGTGGTCTCCGCTTAATGAGAAACCTAGGCAGAAAATAGCACCCCGCCCTCGTAACAAAGCTAGGCATTTGAATGGCATCCTTCCACTTCTCCCTTCTGACCTTCTAACTTTTAGTTATCTGCTAAATCATTACCTTACAATGTCAGTTTATATTCAAAACATCTGCCAGAAGTATTTCATCAGTAACATTTTCTAGTGGAAACTAGCTGAGAGTAAATGTAGTCCTCTATTTCCTAACAGCAGGGAATATTGAATTACACTGGTTTTCACAGGCTAGAGTTCCCTACTATGTGTGATTGTCCCTGAACCAATTGTATCAGGGTGTGCTATGAAGATTTTTTTAAAAAGATATATCTGACTATGTTTGAGGAGAATTAAGCTGTAACCCACTGAACTCAAATGTATGTTCAACAAATATTTATTGGTTTCCCATCGTGTACTTGGCATTATGTAGGGTGTGGAAGTGGATAAGGGTGCCTTTCTTCCCCAGGTCTTGTGAGGAGCCCCAGGCATCCTGATGCAGTGCACTATGGGCTGTCATGGAATCATACATACCCAGCAGGCTCAGGCAGCACAGTGCTGTGTGTGCAAAGGAGGTGCATAGTGTATGGATTGAATCCAGGGCCTTATCAAGGCAAGGGAGCCACCTCTGTGCAGTCAGTCTGGGGGTAGTGTCTTGGAGGAGAGAAACGCTACACAAATAACACTGCATTCCACACATAGAACGTTCACATGGGCAAGGCAAGGAAGGAACGTGTGGATTGTAGGTGTGGTGGGTAAAAACAGATTCTGCCTGTAATCCCTCTGATGCCTGCCTTCAGCATGTGTGCCGAACCCTGTGAATCAGGTCTTCATGCAAGGCGTTTCTCATGCCTGGAACATCACAGCCACTGGGGTCAAGTCTAACCTCCTTTCATCCTGCAGGAGGTCCTGGCTATTCTCTCCCAGCAGCCTGTGCATCCTCATTCCAGTGCCTACCACACCACTGTATGACAGTGTGTCCACAGTGCCCACCACACCACTGTATGACAGACACAGTATGTCCACAGTGCCCACCACACCACTGTATGACAGTGTGTCCACAGTGCCCACCACACCACTGTATGACAGTGTGTCCACAGTGCCCACCACACCACTGTATGACAGACACAGTATGTCCACAGTGCCCACCACAACACTGTATGACAGTGTGTCCACAGTGCCCACCACACCACTGTGTGACAGACACAGTATGTCCACAGTGCCCACCACACCACTGTATGACACAGTGTGTCCACAGTGCCCACCACACCACTGTATGACAGACACAGTGTGTCCACAGTGCCCACCACACCACTGTGTGACCCAGTGTGTCCACAGTGCCCACCACACCACTGTATGACACAGTGTGTCCACAGTGCCCACCACACCACTGTATGACACAGTGTGTCCACAGTGCCCACCACACTAGTCTATGACTGTGTCCCCATCTCCTCTATACATAGGAGAAGTGTTTTCCCTCTACATATAGGAAGAGTATACTGTTTTTCATCAGTACCTAGTCCTTTTTTGGTATTCAGGGCTTAATAAAGATACATTGATCAAATCAGATAATTAATTTAATTCCTAATGGCTCTCTGGTGACACATCTCTGTATATAACTTTAGGATCCTGGATATTCAAGAGTTTACCCTTTTTATTTATTGCTAAAATGGGAGGAATATGGATGACCTCCCTATGTAGCATTCAAACCAACATGTCCTTTCTACAGTAGTAAGCCTAAGATGGTTTGGGTGTCTCTATCAAATACCTCCCCTCAGGGCTCAGGGAACCCCATGAAAGAAGAGGTGGAGAGAATAAAAGAAGCAGGGGGGATGGAGGACACCAGGAAGACAAGACCCTCTAAACACTATGAAAGTTCATATGAACTCATGGAGACTGAGGCAGCAGTGAACACAACCTATACAAGTCTGCACCACATCCTCTGGGTATATAGTATGGCTTTCAGTGTTTCTATGGGATTCCTGGGTGTGCGCATGACTGGGTCTCTTGATTCTTCTGCCTTCTCTTGGGCTCTTTTTCTTCTGTTTGTCTTATCCATTTCTGATGTACTAGTTTTTCCTTTTATATTTTATTTATTATAAAAAGCATATTCTTTTTTATTGTTACATTTACTTACATGTATGTATATGTGTGCACATGTGTTGGTACGTATATGCATGCTTTGAGGTGAAACGGACAACTTTGTGGAGTTGGATCTCTCTTTCCATCGGGTAGGTTCCAGGGATCAAACTCAGGTTGTCAGCGTTGGTGGCAAGTGCCTGTGCCTGCTAAGCCATCTTGCTGGCCCAAAGAATTGTGTTTTTGGAAATAAAAAGATATGCAATTTAGGACCTGCTCTCAAATCTATATCCTTATCAGCACATGGAGGGAGGGTCTAAGTCATAGATATTTGCTTAGGCAAATGTTGTTCTTGGGAGCTGCAACTTAAATACTACAAAACTCTTGCATTACTGCCAAGATCCCACATAGTATTAATGAGAATTCTATGGAGGCTTTGTGAGTGGTCTAGAAGGGGAAGTGCTGACTGTCTCCCAGACAGCTTTTGTGCACAAGAGCTGAGTGACTTTCGTTGTCCACTTTGATAGAAGAATCAAAATTGTAAAAAAGCAGCTGACTAAGATCCAAAGAGTAGAAAGAGAGACGTCCTCCTTGTTGTTGGATTGTCATGAAGGAAGTGGCAGTCTTCTGTAAGGACACAAGTGGACATTCTCTGTTGAGCTATTTAAGCATTTCTAGTATTTTTGATACAAAAAAAGCCCCATGACTCTATAGTAAACTGCGTGTCTAAGGGGAGATGAAGGCCATGAGTATTACATGGGCTTTATTTACAAGCCACTACTGAGTAAATGTCAAGAATCAGTGATTTACTGTAAGAATATTATTTGGAGAGTTAGTAATGAAAAGTCCCCGGAAGATGCAGGGTGGTGTGAAGAAATGATGCTTCCTTCTGCATAGATTTTCCCCCCCTCTCCCTTTGAGCTCCTACCAGCGTTAGAACATGGTAGCAGTCTGAGTCTGGTGGGGGGGTCACTATCTGGATTGGAGAGGGACTCTGCGTCTCTGTAGCACTGTCCTGTGTGGCTGTGGTGCAGTTCAGTCCAGTGTAGCTCTTCCTGTCATAAATAAGACTACTTTCATTTCACTTGTGGAGCATGCTGTCCCTCGGAGTAATGACTTTCCAGTGTGCCTTTGAGCATACAGACATGGTTCTCATTAGCCTTCTCTCTCCTTAAAAAAAAGAAAGTGGCTGCAGAAGAGAATCTGAGCAAAATTAGTACGATGTTGGTTAGCTCCATAAGTGCAGATGCAGTTTTGCTCAGCTGGCTAGAGTGAATAGACTTGAGAGCAGTGCCAGCAAGGTGCACATCTAGCCCTTCTGAAAAGCTGAATGGATCGGTTCCACTGGAGAGAGGTGGGCTTTACCCTGTGTGGACAAGGGAGTGAGAGGGGGAGAAAGAAGTTTTTGTTCAAGTCTTATTTTCAAGAAAACTGCATCAAAAAGCCCATGTAGCCAAATGAGAACCCTGAGTGCTTCTGGGACTGCAGAGCTGGTCCCAGAGGTGGCCTTCCTGCCAGGCCACATGCACTGAGAGCATCCCCAGCCTTTCCCAGCTGCATGTGCCCACACTCCCGCAGAGGGCAGATTGGGAGACTGTGCTCCTGTGTAGTTTGGAGCTCTTGCCGTGGACTGGCTCCTGATAGCGAGGCTAGGCTCTTTGTCAGTGTCAAACCGTACCCAATCCTGAGTGCTGTTAGTGATCTGTTGACTACTGCCGGCCTCTGTTTTATTAGCCTTTGCTGTAGTTTCCTTTTGGTAGAGATTTGGGGGTTTGGTTTTCTGGTTTTGTTTTTGTCTTTTTTTTAGTTTGGTTGGTTGGTTGTTTTTTTTTGTTTGTTTGTTTATTTTGTTTTCTATATTTCTGGGTATGAAAAGATGGACTCTTCTCAAATTACAGCAAAGAAAGTCACTTTTTCTCTTCAGGTAATAAGTAAATTCTTTCCAAAATTATTTTCTCTGTCCTTCAAATGAGCATCCATTTCAGGCTCTGATTCATAGCATATCGTGTTATTTATATTTATACATAGAGAAACCAACAACAGTGTTTTGAAATCATCAAAGAATGAATTCCTAGCCACAGGTTGTCCTAACAATTTAGTGTGGACCAAACTTAGAACCCCAAGAAAAAAGCTTGGAGTGTCACAGGGAGGCACAGCCCTGCCTCTTAGTAGGTGTTCTTGTTACCATTTGGAAGGTCAGCTGGTTTCCCTTTCACATGAAGATGGAGCTGTGTACACAGCAGCACCTCTCCTAGGTGCAGCCTGCTTCCCTGAGATGTCCAGAGCAGATCACAGCTGCCTAAAAACAAGCTTCCATCTCACCACGTAGCCGTAGAACAGGAAATTGTGTCTGGCTTGTTTTTGTTGCGAACAGAGCAACTATTGCATATTAAAAATCCCGTGTTGTTTAATATTTGCTTGGTAATGTGCTGGACCCTAATCAAGTCCTTCTTCTCACTAAATCATGTCAACTGTGGCATTGTTTTGATTGGAAGCATGAATTGTAACATAGAAAATCTCTCAGGACACAAGCCTCTGCAGCTGTGGAAGGCTGGCGCGATTGCTTCTGTGGGGACTGGAACCTGAGTGACTACTTTAGGGGAAAAGCTAAGATGAAGGGAAACTCATACAGTGTGCAGAGATTTCAGACGGAGGTTTTATTGCAAATGCAAGCTGAGTAACAATACCCTCATTGCAATAGATACAGAGTAGTAACAATTGCTCTGTGAATTTGGAAGCAGCATTTTGCTGTCTTTTGCCTATTTTTCTAGGAGAAAAATAGAGTCCAAATGTAAAGTATGAAATCAGGCATTACTAGTGCTTTGCAAGTGTTTGAACTGAGTGTTTTCTCAAGATGCGTTGGGGAAAAATAATCTACATTTCTTGGAGGCGTTTTTGCAGGGTTTCTCATTACTGTCTTATGACATTAATTATTCTTGGAACAAAAGAGGTGAAAAAGTTGTAAATTTTCATTTTTCTAAGGATGTGGCTGACTAGACTACCCCTGCTGTGTTTGTGAGGGAGGAGTGTCTGCAGAGTATGCAAACACGTGTGGGAAGGGCTGGATCCCAAACATGGAAAACAAGTACAGAGAACTAAAGCTTTGCTTAGGAGCCAAGGCCAAGCTTGTGCCTGCAATGTTTTGTTTCCATGTTGTCCCTTTGTTCTCCTGTTCATTCCTTCATTCAATCAATGGTCCATTAAAACATGTTTATTGAGCATCTACTGAACCTAGTGCTCTGTGCCAGGTACTGGGAGGTCTAGTTTAAAGGCAACTTGCCCACAAGGACAGGGATTCCCGCCAAGAATGTTCTGTCCTCACGGTTGTAGTATAAGGAGCAGCTGGACTCCCCAGGCAGCCTTGACGCTCAGCAGAAGTCAGGGTGTCTGCATCTCAGAGCACAGACCTATGTGCACTATTCTTTTTACTGTCAGCATCTTTGGTGTTGTGCAAAAGCTATCCATCCTAGAGCAATCTTCCAATTGGATGCCCCTCTCTGTGACATCATAGAAAGTGGTACTAGGCCCCAAACCAGTATAAAAAGAATGATTATTAAGTAACCTAAAGAAAGAAACTATAAATTTCAAGGAAGTCTAAAGTTAACTGTCAGGTGTAAACACCGAGATATTTCAAAAGCTTCAGAAATGTGGCAATTTTATGATTCCAGAAGACAGAGCAAGATAAGAGTTGAGGAGGAAACCTCTAAAATATCAGCTTGGTCAAGCAAGAGTAAGACATTTGGAAACTCCTAGTCAGGGTGGAGGCGGAGGACACCGTGGGAGATACAAGACTGGAAAACATCATCTCCAACCTGAGCTGGAGAGGAAAATGAACATAAGCCTTGGACTTAGAAGACGAGGTGCGCTAAGCTATCAGCACATGAAGTCCAGCAGTCCAGAGGCCAGGGCACAATAGCATCCCTGGGAGAGATAAAGGACACTGGCAGCCGTCCTGTGTTCCACCAGGAGGATGCTGTTCCTGCTGTCATCCCTCAAGAAAGATGGCTTCAAATAGTATGTGTTAGTTCTGAAATGTCCCCCACAGGCTCATGTGTTTGAACACTTGATTCCCAGCTGGTGGTGCAGTTTGGGGTAGTTTTGGGGTTTGTTGTTTTTGTTTGGTTTTGCAGAGTAGGTATAAGAATTGGGTCACTGGGGGCCTTTGAGTGTTCATAGCCTACCTCTGTTTCCAGTCTAATCTCTCCGCTTCCTGATAGGAGACGCTCCAACACCACTCTTATAACCAGGAACTTGAGCTGCCTTGTCTTTTCCGTGATGAACTTAGGTTTCTATAAACCATGAGATGAAAGAAACTCTCTTTCATTACATTGTTTCTGTCAATATTTTCTTACAATGACCAGAAAAATCTCTAGCAAAGTTCAGGAGTGAAGTCAGATACCGTGTTAGAAGCAACATAATGGTTGGGACCCTTCGGTGTGTAGAAATGGAGGGTGAGGTAATTTATATCTATTTAAAAGATTATATGTAAGGTCAGCATTAAATCTCAATTTTATAGACCCAGAAAAAGCCATAGTCAGGGATGAAGCCTGGAGGATGGCATCTACTTCTTGGACCCTAGCATCCAACAATGCGTATGTGCTTGTTACAGAAAGATACTTTTCCATCAGGTGAGTTTGAAAATCTCTGTATACAGTATTTACTTCAGGCCACTCACTGTTCACATTTAATAGCAAAACCTCTCAAAGTGTCATCCTTAAGAACAATTGCTTAATTTGTGCAGCCAGGGTTTCCCTAGGTTCCCAGCCGTAGACCCCTTGTTCATTTAGTTCCTTCAAGGACTTTGGGGTATGACATTAGTGAAAACTACACTCAGATTGCTTTAATATCCCTGAAAGAAAGTTAATCTGAGACAGGGAAAGTGCTAGAGACAGCTATGAAATCTGTCACTTCCAGAGCCAGTGCTGGAAGGAAATGACAGTTTCCCAGGAGGAGAAGCCTTCAGCCGTTTGTGGCTGATGACGGTAAGTGGGGGTACAGGATGACCATGCAAAGGGAGTATGATGGTCCTCATGGTAGTTTAATGTGGATCCAAAACACAAAGGAGCTCAGTGGCAGTGGTGCCTCATTCGCTACTACAGGCTACAGCTGGAGCCTCCTTACTTAGGATCCTAAGCAGAAGCTGCAGGGCCAGGGAGAGCACATGTGCAGTCCACACAGAATGCCAGCTTCTCTCTTGTCCCTTCTCTTCTCTACACCAGCACAATTGAGAGCATAGGAAAGGACAAGGAACCAGGAAAGACGCAGTGGTGAAAGGAACAGATGAAAATATGGTGATTCGTGAGACTGTTGTTAAGTCAAGCCATTGCTCTCCCTAAAGTCTTGTAAATGGCAGAACACTGTACAAAGCTGAAGACACCAGATAATGTTGGAAGGACGGTGTAGCTATGTAGAGCCCTTGGTGAGACAGGCACAGAAGAGAAGGATGGGGAGATCCGCTGATGGAGAGCTGCTCATGGGAAACGTTTCCAAAATTGTGAAAGGTATCTAGAGGGGAGGGGGTAATAGGACAGGTCTACAAAAATGCTGAACTCGAGTGCCTAGCTAAGTTTTGGGGGCACACAATATAGAAACCAGTAGCAGCTAATAGTATTGTAATGGACACAAACTCAGTGGAATATGACTGGTTTCAAAGTCCAAGAGAAATATTTTCAGCTCCATATCATATACTCACGCACAGCTGTCTACTGATGTTGCCAAAAGTTGAATAAGCGGCCTCAGTGTACTTCCCCCTTGGTGGTGCAAAGAAGATACATGGTCTAGCATCTGGCTTCTTCTAGTGGGCTGTGTTCACTTTACATCTGAGGGCCTCCACCGGGCTTTCCCTGTCCCTGCGTCTCTGTGCCTTCCTGACTGCCCGTCAGCATGTTTGGGGCTCATGCAGGAGAGTGGGTTTTGTGTGACAGCTTTTGGGAGCACTTTTGTGTTCTTAGTCATTTCATTGTACGAACTCAAGTCCAGGATGTAAACATGCCCAAGTCGTCTCCACAGAGTAGATCATTCTAGACAAGACAGTGGACTTGAAAAAGCACCTTGGGTTTTGTAATGTAACTCCACCCAGACGAGCTGCATCCTTGTTCTTGAGTTGAGCTTTGTTCTTTGAAACAGTTGGCTTTTAATGGCCCTATCTAAAATCAGGGAGTTTCCTTGAAACTTCTGGTAACAACACTATTAATGAAGACTGTCTCCTTCCTCCTGTCTCAGGGGTGTGAAATTTAGGGGCAGAAAGCAACCATTGTGGGACTAAGAGAGAAAGCTTGCATCTACTTGGAGTATGAAAATGCAAAGGAAATCAGAGAAATTGGGAACAAAGAGTCTGTGGGTAGACATGAGTCTCAGAAAGAACAGAGATCCGGGGAGCTGTGCTGGGTGCAAATTGCCGAAGCCAACGTGTTCGGAAACGAATCGAGAGCCGGGCTGATGAGGAGTGACCAGGAGCCCTGGGTGGCAGCTGTGCAAAAGGCCGGCCGGAGGCAAGGCCTGCCGGTGCACAGGGCAATTGTGCTATGCCAGCAGCAGGCAGAACTCTGGCCCCTTCTCCTCCTCACATGTACTTGAGGGAAGAGTGCCGAGCATACTGTAGTGTGTGTTTAAAGACAAGTGCTGCTCTTTTTCTGTGAGGTCTGTAGCAGAATGCTCTCATGGTGAATGATGCCCTTGTCACTTGTGAATATACACCATAGAGATGGTTTCAGTAGAATCTGGAAGTTTCTATAATCACAACTGGCTTGCTTCATCCCTGTTAAGTGTGTGCGTGTGTGTGTGTGTGTGTGTGTGTGTGTGTGTATGTGTACGTGTGTGCTCTTTGTAAGCAAGACAGTCTCTTGATTTCTGGGTGAAAGTTTTATTGCTTATCTTATTATACCTTAATGGAAACAAAGAGCTTTAGGGTACAGATACAAACAAGAAATGAACCATCTTTTCTAACAGAGGGGCTGGTGAATTTATGTCTCATAATTCTGCTGACAAAGAGCTTGTTGATGTTTCATGAATGAGGAGGAGGTGCCCTCACAAACACATCTTTAGGAAAGACTCTGCGACTGTGGGTACAGAGCTGGCCAAGGTTTCCATCCTTGTCGAGCAGGGTCAGATGCTTAACCCCCAGAGAGCCAGCCAGGGGCTTTCCCAACATCAGATATCAGCAGTTGTGGGCAACCAATCTTCATTCCCCATAGAATTTTGGAAAAGTACAAGATTTGTAGATCTCATCAATTTGTGTTGCCTTAGATAGGAGTGAAAATCCCCATCTTACCCAAGACCTGTGTCTGCTGGTCAGGAAGGAGGTGCTTAACCCAAAATACCCACCAGCTGTGAGCAGGCTCCTTAATTCTCTACTCCCTCCCTTCCAGCGGTGCACAGCCTGTCCTCAGAGGCTTGCCCTGAGGGGATCGCCCTGCTTAGTTTCCAGGATGCCTTCTCCCAGAGTATCTGCACATACTGAGCCTTGCTACCTACCATCCAGCCCTTCTTTGGTCCCTCTGCCCCAATCTAGCAGGCTCCTTCTTGCTTAACTGTGTGACCTCCGACGAGTCACCCTCTGCAACAGTTTCCTCATCTGTCAAAAGGAATCAGAACGCAACCTAACTTGTAGGGTGGCAGGGATTAAACTTAGAAAATGACCATGGACATGTACCATTTAAATGATAGTTATGGGGTGTACTCTGATGACAGTGACAGAGGGTGGAGAGATAATTGCCCTCCTGTTTTGCTGGTCAGCAGACACTGGTCCCCAGGGCTCCCACCCTGGTTTCCCTGGAACACATGTTTATGTCTCCACTGCACACATACTCTCCAGACTTGGAGTCTCAGGTTGCTAGGTGCTCGGGTTGTTGGACTGCTCAAGACAAGAGCTTGTCTGAAGCAGAGCCCAAAGGTCTCCCTCACTGGCCACAAAGTGTGTGTATGTTGTTATTCAGTTTCCTTCTGTGGCTGAGGAATGGACACCTAAGTACTACTTCTTTTTATAGGCAGCTCTGACAAGCACGTTTGCTGATTAGAAGGCAGGCTTCTCAGAGCATTCGTTTTGAAGGCATAATGATACTTAGGAACCAGGACTATTTCAAACAGTTATTGGAAACTCTTTATTTTCTAAGAATCGGGGCATACTTCCTGTTTACTTCCTGCTAATGAGAATCCCCCTGGGGTTGAAAGTGCTTTTGGGCCTGTTTCTAGAAGTGTGTTTGCCCTTCAGATTATCTATGCAGAAGACCTGAAGAGGCCTGCCACTAAGTTGTCATTTGACGTTTTTAACAGAGAGGAGCCTTTTCCTGCCTCCAGGCTGTAGCATGCTGTCTCTCCCAACCTTACAACTTCTAATCTCACTTCAGACCTTTCATAGAACTTCAGGGGGTGTAGAATGGATTCATAGAATACTAATATAGTACAAACACATGTAGAACGGAAATTAGAATCCCAACTGTGGAATGACAATACAAACCACTGGGGAAGCACATGCCTGTCTTCCAGGGGCTTACACACCAGAACAAGGGGTCAGCAAATGGTCTGGCTTTGCACCACCTCTCCTGTTCAAGTCAGTGGTGCTGACTCAGATGAGTGGGCTTGAGAAATGAATAGTTTTCTAGGTGAGAAAGGCACAGAGATACCAGAGAACATCGAACACTCAGGGCTGTCCGTTGCTGAGTGCGAGGGACAGATGATAGAGATGAAGATGGAGAGGGAGGGAGGGAGGGATGCAGGGAGAGAGGAAGGAGAGAGGAGAAGATGTTCCTGTAGGGACAGATTGAGAACCTGATCTGGAAGCGGTGGGAGGAGCCTACGACTTCTCACTAGAGGAGTAGTCTAACCAGACACTGGGGACTAGCCGACAGCACAGCTTTTCTGTCTAGCATTTGAGTACTTGACTTTTTTAAGTCTTCAGCCTTTCCACTCAAGGCGAAACATTGTCACTTCAGACATAGGGTCTCTAGGATTTTTTTCCTCCTGTGCATGACTTGATTAAATCTCAGAGTTACAGCATCTCTTTTATAACCAAGTCAGTGATATATACATAGTTTTGTTTATTCTAGTACACAAGGAGATAGTTATCAATCATAAAGGTGTTTTTATTTGTGAGATAGGGTCTTACACATAGCCCAGGCTGGTCCCTTGCCTCTGCTTCTGCAGTATTGCCATTCCAAGTGTACTCTGTCAGGCCAAGCTGTAGAAACATGAATGGCTCAAAGGCTGCAGATGGCCAGAAGACGCTCAGCAGGCTGTCTGGAAGACAGGCCAGGACTGGATGCTGAGGTCCTTTCTGCTTTGTCCTGAGACCATGGAGACTCAGGGCTCAAGTTGGCATTCCCTTTGCTCCTCTGTCCGCAGTGTGGCTGCATTTCTAACCTCTTCCAGTGGATCAGGGGTAGCTCACAGGGTTGGTAGTCACACAGGTGCAAAATGTGGAGGGTAAGAAACAGAATCACCCCTAAAGGAACATGCCGTCAGTGTCAAGTTGGAATGTGGGCTCAGGACTACAAGACGGGATTTTTCAAGAGATGTTAGAAATCTCTGTTCTTGTGTGAAGTTATCTTGGAATTAAGATATTGGGAGAGAAATCAGTGTGCGACTCTGACAGAGCTCTGCTGTGTGTTTTCACTGGACTGCCTATAAGCCTTCCCACTGTGAGGGTGTTTGGGCTTCACCTGGACTCTCTAGGGCCTGATTACCAGAGGGAGCCACCTATCAAAGTACACGGCCTCCAGGATGCAGTGTCTCCAGCTGCCATGGACACTTAGTTTGTGTGTGCTGGATGTCCTCCATGTTCTATGCACAGTGCTGGAGGGTACGAGGCAGCAGAGCTTAGGACCATACAGCCCCCAGGCAGCTCTGAGGAACACACGACAAAAGACTGGAGAGATGCTGACAGAGACAGCCCACCCAGTATCCCAGGAGTTCCTCTCTCAGCTCACAGCAGTCCAGGAGGGCTCCAAGAGAACAGGGCAGCCGTCCTCCACAGGAACCTGATAGGCCTGATCAGGTGACTTCAGGATGTCATAGCTTGTTCTGTAATGACCAGAGTAAACCTTTGAATCAAATGGACATGTATATGGCACACAGAGACTTCAAGATTTAGATGACGATGGAAAGAACTGGGAAGATGTCTTTGTGTCTCAGGGAAAATATTTCCCTCCTCCTCTCTGTAGGGATTTGAATGAGAAAGCACTACTGTGGCATTGCCTCAGGGCCGCTTGATCATCTAAACCTTAGGCTCCTTGGAACATTTCTTCTGGAGTCTTTGATTTGCACAGGTGGACACCAGATTGAGCAGCAGCAGGCCTGGTGGCCCAGATGAAGCATGTAACTATCTCTGCTAGAACCATCTACAAACAGTGAGGCACACTGTGCAGAAAGGAGAGGACAGTTTTCTTTGCTGGCATCCAAGTGTGCCAATCTGAAAAATAGGCCTTTTGCGGTTTGTCGGTCTGCATTCCCTGAAGACCATCAGTGTGTGTGGTTCTGGGAAGCACTCGGGCCCTTCTCTGGCCTTTGCTAGCAGGCTCAAAATTCAGGACATGTATAAGAGAAGCTGCAACATTACAACTGCTTTGTCTGATGCAGGTGAGAAAAGTACAAACTGAGGTTAAGACTTTTTCCACAGGCTCAGCTGAGTTCAAAGTTCAGCATAGCTAAACACCACGACAGGCGTCCTTGAGGAAGAGATACCCAAGGTTGAGCCTAATAGGTAAGGAGGAGTTAGCAAGATAGCAATTCCCTAGAAAAGAATGTTCTGGAGAGTTGAAATAGCTCATGGAAAGGCCTAGAAGGAGGAAAGTTCAAAAGTATCCGAGTTGCTGTACACAGGAGTGAAGCTGGGCGGGTGACAAGGAACAGACTGTAAAGGAACACAGTGACACTCTGTGTCTCCTGTGGCTAGGGCACAGCACTACACTTAGTCAGTGTTGGCTGGTAAACATGACCCATGATACTTCATACCATGGTGTTTGTACACAAGCACACACGCACGCAGCACTTGCTGTCTGACACGTCAGCTTCAGTATGTGCCATCTTCATCCTATGACTCCAGTGTGTTTTCACAGATTTTTCAAGTGAGAAACCAAATCAAAGAATGATGTCTTCATTCATATAGCTATCACCCACAGATCCTTCAGATTGCTGTCACCCCTCACTGCCATTTTATTTATACAAGAGAAACAAAATCACATCCTGCAGTGTGAAGAGAAAGGAACCTCTGCTCATCTCAGGACAGACACTTCATGCTCTAGGTGAGGATCTGTCCTCATGACACCGTTCTCTGTCATCTTGTGGTAACTACGAGACTGAAGTGGATCACAGGACCCAGAATATGGATGGGAGATGCAATCACTTACCTGTCTGCACTGAATGGTTATGCTACATACATGCCTTTAAAACTCGGTGCTTGAGGTCTATTCCCAGGAGGGCAGAGGTCCAAACCCTTCCTCTTTGGCCTTCGAGAGAATCTCACTGGCAACCCAGGATGATCTTGAACTCCCAATCTTCCTGCCTTAGCTTCCTGAGTGCTGGCGTTAAAACACACCCAGCTAAGTTGTCCTTTTGGACGCATTTATATCCAAAAGGCCCACAAGCCCATGAAAAGCTATCTCCAAGTGTCTGAAGGCTAGACCAGTGCTTGCCTGGCACATCCACAGCAGACCTCCCATACCTGGCTCCACTCTGAAGTGGGCTGCCCATAAGCGGGGATCTCTTTCTGCACCTGCCCCTGGGGAGGATGAGAGAACCCACACTAAAGGCTTTGTGTTCCTCTCATTCCTACCACAGAAAGCCTCAGTGGCCAGGCCACCTGTGTTTTCCCAAGAGCTCTTTTAAGCCCTTGATCCACTCTAGAGGGCCTCTCTTTAGATGGCTGAGGGAGAAGAAAGCAGCCTGGAGCTCCGTTCAAAAGCTACATATGGAGCCAACAATAACAGCTCACTGCACAAAGGCAGGGGCCCGATGGGAGAAGATCAGCTCATATAGTCCTGAGTAGTCCAGCCAGCAGCCCAGGGAGGGACCCTGGGTTTGGGGCTAACAGGTCATGTTTCCTGGAACCAAACCACGTCTGTAGCCTGTGTGAAGTTGTGCATGCCGCCAAAGTAAAATGAAAGCTTAGCATTTGAAAGGTGCCTGATGCTGCTGCCATTCTGAGCACCTTCACCCGAGGGTGCATTCTGAGCACCTTCACCCGAGGGTGCGTTTGAGAACTCATCTTAGCTTTGAGATGAGATTAGCTTGGGCTTCAGTGAGTAGTTTCGGTGGAGGCCTGGAGAGCAATCTTCCCTGTTTCCTCTCTCTCTGGCTGACCTTGCTTCTTCCCCATGAGGATGTTTTCGGACTGGGAGGAGCACTGGCCACAGACCACACATGTATGGCTCTGAGGCCATGAGTCTAAACAGTCCAGCTCAGCATTTCTGAGACGTGGTGGGCTGAGCTGGATAGTTCCTGCTCTTTGTCTTCTCACCTTAAACCCATAACCTCTACAACTGCCCATCCAGAAATCAAAATATTTCTTTGCATTTCTCAAAAGGGATGAGAGGGAAAGCTCTGGCCATGGAAACATGGTATGTAAGGGTGCTGGGATGCAGACTCAGGGCTATCTTGAAAGCTGAGTGAACCGTAGAAAGAACATTCTTAAAGGGGGGAAATGACTCCAGTGTGTGTCCATATGCACTGCATGGGAAGCAGGGTAAGCTTCCACTGAGGCTCAGTGATCTGCTCCAGATACGGCGCATTGCATCTCTGACTCCTTGTTGAGTCATGAGACGGGGATCCTAACACAGAGACTTGGACTGTCACCGTGACCTGTCGGTTCCTCTGTCTCCTACAGCATTTACGTCAAGTATGTCTTGTGCTTTTCTGACTTGGGATAGGCATTCTCACTGTCAAGCTGAGCTTTTGTTTGTGCTTTATGCTCCTTTAAACTAGCTACAGAGTTGTTGGGGAGAGAGTGACTCAAAAGACAGCCCCAGGATTTCAGTTCAATGCTATTTAGGTATGATGTCCCCCTAGCTAGATCTGGCATTGAGAGCCAGCCCAGCTCAATATGTGCACTACCTCAAGTGCAACAGGGCATGGGGAACCCCTGAGCTCATGGAGAAAACTCAGTAGGAGGAATGTGGAACTCCACAGTGGTCCACTTACAACACCTGCCACCTGGCTGAGACTTTTTCCATCTCTTTCCCTCTCCCCTTACTTCTTTCTTTGGAAATGTTTTGGAGAATTGTGTCATCTAAAACAATGTTTCAACAAATACTAAATCTCAACAGAACAGTGGGAAAAGAGATTGACAGCTTTAGGTTCTGTATTCGTTACCTTTCTCAACATTCTGATCAGATGCCTGACAAGAAATAGCAAGGGAGGAAGATTTATTTGGGTTCAATGTTTGAGAAGAGACTGTTATGGCAGAAGGTGTGGCAGCTGGGGTTCTGTCTGTTATGGCAGGAGATTACAACTACCTTTTTACATAGCACCAATCAGGAAGCAGAGACAGGGGACCCAGGAGCAGGGCTGCACTGCAACCTTCAGGGCCTGCCCCCAGTGGCATGCTTTCACTAACTGGCCTCACCTCCTAAAAGCGTTAGAACTTCCCAAGACACTGCCACCAGCTAGCTAGAGATCGGATGTTCAGTCAGAGGAGCAGGTTCAGGGGCAGGGGTGGGGGTGGGTGGGCAATATTTCATCTTTAAACCATAACAAATATTCTGCAGGCCTTATTTTACTTGTTACTTTACCTGGGCCAGACATGGTGCTAACTCCTGGTCAAACAGAAACAAACCTGTCCTTGCTCAGAAGCAGCCAAGACTAGAAGAGGAGAAAGATGCCAGGAAGCCCAATATCTGCTCTGTGCTAGCAGCCTGGTTCTCTTGCAGGAGTTGTCATTAGAGCTAAATTAACTCCTCCAGCAACAGATGCAGTGGTAACATTCTCACAGTGGGATCCTGATGTTTTGATGATGGTGAATACATTTCATGGTATTATATAAGTATAAGCATTTTTCCATGATTTTGCATTAGTTTTTTTTTTTTTTGTGTGTGTGTGTGTGTGTGTGTGTGTGTTATAAACAGAAGCAGCAGGAAACCGTCGGTTGCACCTCTCTGTGGCATCCCTCAGGCAACAGGACTTCTTCCACAGTATGGCACAGCATGGAGAGGAGGGTGGGGAAAGGCAAGCACTCTGGTCCAAGTGCAGCCCCACCCATGTCAGGAAGACAAAGAGCATGTGCTGTGTGCCATGAGCTATTCATCTCTAAGAGATGGCCCCTGGGGACAGTGAGCCAGATGCTCTCAGACTCTGTACTGAGCCCTGTGGCATGCAGTCTGCCCTCCACCTTGATGGAGAAGGACTCTGTTGCCAGAATGCTCCCTTACCTCGACTGTAGGACTAGAGGACCAGGAGTGGGACCCATCTCTCTGGCCCCGGAACTGCTGCTGTCTATCTTTCACAGTCAGCATAGGATGCTGGAGAAATGAGCTTCTTCAGAATAGTAAAGAAGGAAAGGGAAGAGGGAGACATGGCAGGGAATCCTCTGTCTGGTTGTGATCTGTGAACAGTTAACTGATGTAGAGTATTTGGGCCTCCCCTTCTGTGTTCCTTAGCCGTTGTGCTAGTTCTTCATCTCTCCTTCTGGAACTGTTGGCCCGGTGGTGTCGGGTTGACCTTACTTTTGGCTGCTGGGAACTGCACCTCAGGGCCACTCCTGGTGCAGTTGTTTGTTATGGAGCAGACTTGGGAGGATGCCTAAGGGCCAGGCAAGGTGCCTCTGCACTTCAGGACAATCCCCCAACCTTATCATTTGTTTGACACCCCCAATTTTCTACACTGCCTCTGTCTCCAGCTCCTTTCTCCTCAGGTTAAAATCTCAGTGTCAGGAAGAAAGCACCTGTCCGAGACAGGTACACTGATTTCAGTTAGGCCTGTGGCTGAATTTCTCATGACAGTTTGGAAGCGTGAGGTGGAGCGCCAACAATGCTGTAACTTTCCCTGGCACCCATGAATGGCATTTGTTCCCACTGCAGCCTCTGTGTGTGCCCGCAGCTTGCCACTGTCTCTTCCTTTCATCTTCTTTAAGACTAGTCATTTGGAGGAGAGAGACAGCACATGTAAAAGAATTACATGAAGGCTCCAAACTCGGAGACCAAAACATGAAACTGCTCAGATTCACACTTCACAAAGAACCGCAGAAGGCATGGGGACAACAAAGTCACAGCATCCAGTTAACAAAACAGACTTTTTAAGGCTGCTTAGGGGGAATACCTATCTTACAGACATGTATGTGTTTCAGGCTTATACCCCACCTCATCCCAAAAGGATTTGAGATAGCTTTCCGAGAAATATTAGCAGATAGGACAATCAGAGTTCAAAGTCTTACTGGCAGAATGGCTTTTTGCCTGCACAGTGTCCTGCCTTGTACAGCTATGGCCCTGCCTGGGGTTGTAGAATCAATACTTCTCTTAGGATTACAGAGCTTTCCCCTTGCTCCACAGTGGATAAATGGCTACAGGCTGTTTGACTCAGATGAGACTCTAGGTGGGGCTCTAGGCTGTAGTCTGTCTCCAGGATCGCATCACCCCAGCCTCGTTCCTTAGGGTCAGTTCAGTCTTGCTCCCAAACCTGAGCCCTTCATCAAAACCTGTATTCCCCCTTTCTTCTAGGCTCAGTGGCCTGTCTTCACTCTGGTGATCTCTTAAGTCTTTCTACAGTAGAAGGACAAGAGTGGGAATTTTGAACTCAGCGGGAAGTCTGCCTTTTTACCATCATCCTGGAACCTGAAAGCTTGACTACTTAGCTAGTGTTTGCTTGCCTGTCTCTAAGTGGGAGGAGTGTTGCTCACTGTAGCCCCCTCCCAACTCCTGCCCCAGGTTCCTGCTGTCTATTCCCTCTCAGCCCATTCTACTGCTATTCCACACAGCAGCCCACCTGCAGCCCAGGCTGCTCCAGCTTCCTGTGTGTCTGCCTAGACCTACCTGCCCTCTCCCTCAGCCCTGGTTCTGACAGAAGTGATGGGCGGGGGGCGGGGGGAGCTGGAGAGATGGCTCAGCATTTTAGAGCACTGGCTGCTCTTCCAGAGAATCTGGACTCAATTTCCAGCACCCACATGGCAGCTCACAACTGTCTGTAATTCTAGTTCTAAGGGATCTAGCAGTTTCACATAGACCAACATGTAGGCAAAACACCAACGCACATAAAATAAAAATAAATAAATCATAAAAAGAAGTGAACTTGAAACAAATACTGAAGAGGTACAGCCATGGTTGCTTTCCTCAAGAAGGGG
Organism: Grammomys surdaster; assembly: GCF_004785775.1. NCBI lineage: Eukaryota > Metazoa > Chordata > Mammalia > Rodentia > Muridae > Grammomys > Grammomys surdaster. The sequence continues at coordinate 8,697,198 of NW_021604791.1, forward strand.
ATGGGGTAATGGGAGGAGGGGTCTGTAAGAGAGAGACTGGGAGGAGAGGAGGTGGGGGCTGGTACTGGGATGTAATGTGAATAAAAGCATAAAGTACAGGGAAAAGAGATGGCCATATTCAGAGAATGGCCTCGTTGGACGTCAGTGGGAGGAGTGGCCCTTGGGCTTGAGGATGTTCAATGCCCCAGTGTAGGGGGATGCCAGGGTGGGAAGACAGTAGTGGGTGGCTGAGTTGGAGAGCACCCTCATAGAGGGAGGGGGAGGGAGGATAGGATGGGGGTTTCCAAAGGGGAGACCTGGAAAGGGGAAAACAATTGAAATGTAAATAAAGAAAATAGCCAATAAAAAAAAGGTTGCCATATTTTTCTTTGTTGGGGCAGTGATTGATTCTTTAAATGTGGGATGGCTATTCTCAGTTGTCAACTTGACTACTCATGGAATTAACTAAACCCCAACCAACTGGATACACCTATGAGGAGCTTTCCTTGATAGAGTCATTTGAAGTGGGAAGACCCATTCTTAATTTTCATTTTCTGAGGTAGGAAGAGCCACCTTTAATGTGGGCCATACCTTCTGATGGCAGCCTATGGACGTGGAAGAGGGACAACCCATTCTGTTTCTCTAGAAAGCCCTGACTAACACATGATGTTTCATGATTCTCTTCTCATGTACTCTAAAACCATCTTTTCATTTGTTCTAACATAACTCCTGACAAGAAGGACAAACAAGATAGACATGTTGCAGTGACTAACGTAGTCCTGCTGTTTTCTTGCTTTAAAGGGGGATTTTGGGGGCTGGAGAGATTGCTTAGCCATTAAAGGCTCACAGCCTAAAATTAGAAGGGAATTTTCTTTTGTTTGGTAGATTATATACTTGATATCACCATTTGACTTGAAATGTCACAGTTAAACTTCATAATCTATGTGACTCTCCCATATAATTCAACTATGCTTTCATAATTTATCTCTGCCTCATTTTTGCATCTTAAAATGGGAATAAAGTTATTTCTATCTGTGGACTGGTGGGCGGCCTCAGAGCTCCACCTTGTCTGGCCTCCTTGGTGCAGTACACAAGGGGGACAGCCATATGAAGAGCCTTCAGTAAGGTAGTTAACTCTAAGTAGATCGGCAGGGTCACTCAGGGGGACTTGGTAGGAGTATGCAGTGCAAGTTAGTGCTCATCGTATCAGACAACAAGGCCAATGAAAATGCACAGGGCATGGGGACGCTGATGCTGGTCGGGCTTGCAGACTTTCGTGGCACAGTTGTCTCATTAAACAAACACACATGTGCAGTTAAACCTGCGTGTAAGAAGACAGCCCTCTTGCTAGGGTCAGTTCGTCCTTCATGAGCCATTGAGTCATGTGAGCCGTTCCTTTGACCCCGCGTCTGCACTTCTTCTAAGAGGACAATAAATAAGCATGTTAACATTGCCTCTGACGTTAACTGCTGTTCATGGTGCCGCCGCTGCAGATTATCTGAGAGCATTTGGATGAACGATACTTCATCTCCAGCTTACATAAACATGCGGCAGGGATGAGCAAGAAGGCCTGAGGGATGAGAGGGAGGGAGGCAGGGAGCTAAAGCCAGAATGTGGGGCGAGGAGGCGGGGCAAGGGAAGGCCGTCTTGGAGATGTGTGGAGGAAGCCATGAGGGTGGAGAGAATCAGACCAACAAGAGGGCACATGTCACCATTGCCCAACAACGGAGGCAAGATTTTCACGAAACAAAATGATCAGGCCTATTGAAAAGAAATTTTTAAAAAATGTTAGAGAAAGGAAATGCATAAAATGCAGTGCCAAGTTACAGGATAAGATTATGTCTAGCAAAAGAGCACATTGGTCTGAGCAGGCCTGGCTGCACTCTTCTTTCTAGAAGGAAGCCTCTCTGGGAGTGTGCAGTGGCCATTCTATCTGCTTTTCACATTGTGCTTGAAACAAACCAGGGGAACTACCAGAGTCCTGCCTGGATGAGAGCAGTTCCATGCTAAAATACTACAGTGTGATAGCACATTGTACTGTGTTGTGTGGAGAGCAGTTCCATGCTAAAATACTACAGTGTGATAGCACATTGTATTGTGTTGTGTGGAGAGCAGTTCCATGCTAAAATACTACAGTGTGATAGCACATTGTATTGTGTTGTATGAATATATTCTACAGAAATTACAGTGTGGATAAAGGCAAAACTCAAATTATGCTAATCGTAATACTTCTTTAAATCACCTCACAGTGTGCTTTATCTATAGTGAGCCCCTTATGATCAATAAATGGATATTTATTTCACCAAAGGGCATTAAAGGACTATTATGTACCACTCAGATAACTAGGGACATAAACTAAATTTCCTACTCATTTAAATAATTGCCCCTTCTGTTTACCTTATATGAAACAAATAGGCACCCAGGTTAGAAGACAGCTTCCTCGTATTAACTAATTAGCCAGAACCACTGACTTAGCATTGCTGAGGCTCCCGTTTCCCATGGAGAATGGGAATGCTGTTATGATCCTCCCAAGATTCTGTGACTACTAGACATGAAATGTATGCAGCACGTGTGCTCTTCAGCTTATAGCAGGTTACGGCCTGAGAAGCACAGCATAGAGTGGAAATGCCTTACCTTGAAAATGCGTTTAAGATGAGCGAGCTGTGTTACATGAAAAGAACCCAGATGTAACTGCCCTTGTTACATATTGCCCATATCATCTTCCACAACTGGGACACACAGCATTGTAGAGCTCGCTGTTTCCCTCCAGGATCATGTGGCTACCAGGAGCTGCGTTTGCTGCCACTGACCAGCATTACACAAGCGTGCACTGCTGTGGACTTCTAGCACCAGAAAGGGACAACAAAACCACGTAAATTTCTACTGACTCCGTCTCACTCCTGCACCCTTGTAAGATTAGAAATGAAGAAGTCAAACCAAGCAAATCAAGAGCCACCTGTATTTAGAGCAAGAAGACAGCCAAGAGCCTTTGTTTTCATGTGGCATAAAATAATGCTAAATATCCTTATAATCTAGAAAAGCATGCTGGACCTGGTGGCACACACCCTTAATTCCAGGAGGGAGGTAGAAGCATGTTGATCTCATGAGTTTGAGTCTAGCCTGGTCTGCATAGTGAGTTGTAGGATAAGCACAGCTACATAGTGAGGCCATCTTTTACAAACAAAAAGGAAAGGGGGGGA
>NW_021604791.1:8700476-8800625 GCF_004785775.1 Grammomys surdaster
GAGGGAGGGAGGGAGAGAGGGAGGGAGGGAGAGAGGGAGGGAGGGAAGGAGGGAGGGAGGGAGGGAGGGAGGGAGGGAAGGAGGGAGGGAGATAGGAAAATCATTGCATCATCCAAAATGGGAGGAAGGAGATGGCGAGATTAAATCAGGAAGAATAACCAAATGAAATATCACTCTGTGGTTCATTTATCATATGGAAAAATGACAGTGGAGCCTTCACTGTCTCTGAGCTGTCTTATGGAAAGAGACATTGGTGCAGAAATAGAATAAATTCTGCCACACACTCCAAGAAACGCTACCAAAATGGTATGACATCCCTCGGGGAATGGAATTTCTACTTCAAGGTAATACTGCAGTTTCGGAGGAAGCTAGTCTATTAGACAAAAGCAGTGTGTTGCATCAGTTGAAGCCTATCTTGTTTCTTTTCTGATTATTTTTAATACTTAGAAATCTTAAGTATCAGATGCAGCCATTCTCCTGCAGCGCATCCTCCAATCTCACAGATTTAGCTTTTTGCTGTCCCCAGAGGCATTGTACGTTAGGCAAGCGTGGCTCAGAAGGCGAAACTGCAGAGAACATTGCTCTGTTCCTCATTCTGACTTAGACTGCTCAGTGGTTCCAGTTCTTTCCTTTCACCAGCAACGAATATTTGAAGTGGCCAGGCCACAGCTGTCCAGCCACACTTAGAATGCACTAGCATTCCAATCCGGTCATTTACGTGTCCAGCCCCATATCACCAAAGCTTTGAGCATTGCTTAAGGTTAAGGTGCGTTCTGTTTCCCAGCGCAATGGAAAGGTATGGCTGACACCTTCTGTCTCCCCTCTTCCACACAGCTGAGACCCCTGTGAAGGGGAGAGCACTGCAGGACTCGTCTCTGGCACTTGTCATGTGTTGGCATCTCACTCCTTGGTCTCAGCAGGTCCTCCAACCTGGATCCTCCTCTGTTGTACCTTGGAGGGGTCTTAGGAGCCACCCCTCACCCAGATCACGATTTCTCTCTTCCTGTTCCCTCAGCAGGAGGCATGTTATTCTGTCTCTCCAGGCATCATGAAGTATTACAGCCTGGAGTCAGTGCAGACACACGCATCTCAGTTATTCTGGCTTTTGAGGGTATATGTGGAAGGTGGCAGCTCTCTGTAAACCTGCCTTTCTGTAAACCCCCATTTAAAGAAAGACTAGGTAGGAACCTGTCCTCTAGAGACCTCCAGAGAAGGATAAAAAAATGAAATGGAATCTAGAAAAACACATTCTGTTCCATAGCTCGGTTAGAGCAGTGTTTGCATGGAGAAACATCCTGAGGAGAAATACTTGTGGGAAAGAGAGGCCAACAGAAAGTCAGCCTTTGCTCAACTCAGTAAGTGGGGAGGGACAGAACAGTGACCGCCGCACATCACAAAATCCTCTCCAACGGTATCTGGTTTTAGACAGAAAATCACAAACCATCATGTCCAGAACTTTATCTTCTCACAAAATGTTAGGTGAATTTCCTACATGAAATTTCCACTAGAAACCTTAAAAACTGCTCAGTTAGGTGAATTTCCTACATGAAATTTCCACTAGAAACCTTAAAAACTGCTCATGTTACATTTCATGTGGTTCAGAATTTTGTTTTCTCTTCCCATTACAAATTCTTCCTTGTAGTCTAGAAATTTTAAATCTCAAGTTAGGTGTTTTTCTCAGGGCATCTTGACAAATCCTCACGTTGTGGGATGAGCCATGTGTGCATCTCCACATCACGCAGAGCACTGTAGCGGGGCTGAGGACACAGATCCCTTGCCTCTTAGGTAGCATAGGGCTTGAACTTGATGCTTCCTGGTCTGCTGCAAGTTTGTAGAATAAGATTCTCACTGGGACACAAAGCGGAAAGTTTGGGGTGGGGAGGGCAGAGGGGAGGGGGTGCGGGAATCCTCCAAAGCTTTACACAGCTTTAAGAGAACCTGATAGGGTTTTCTTTTCTAATCACCAGGGAAGGGGAGGCTGGAAGGTGTTGCCTTCTATGCAGGCAAAAGTGGGTGCACTTGCAGCCCTGATACCTTGCAAACTCGAGAGAGGCAGAGAGAACAAGCAGAGCAGAGTGTGTAGAGGATGGGCTGTCACTCCTGTCCCCTCGCTGTCATAGGAGAAGTTGTGTCTTGGCAATTTCTGCACCAATTTAAGTAGCCCCAGTTTCCCTGCTTGTTTCCCTTATCTGAGGACACTCTGGTGTGTTGAGGGATTCTTTGTGGAATGGGTGAACATAAGTGGCATTGTGGCGACATCTGTTGCATATTTAGAAAAACATTTTTAAACCTAACTTGGTCCTTACATGCTGTCTTTGACCCAGAATTCCAGACAGATTCTCTGGTCTTCTAAAATAATAAACACCCAATATTTGTGTTTCTAAGCTAATTTTTAAACCAATAACAACAAAAAAGTTGCATCTGGTGTTTTGCAGTCTTCTAAACGAAGTTGTGCAAACACCTTTGGGGTGTGATTTATTAATAAAAAGTTGTTTTGTAAGGTGGTTTTGTATGCCACTACACACACATCCAGTCACCACTCAAATCCCCAAAGTCCCCAAGGTGATATTAGCATGCCACTGAGAATGCATCTTGGGTCCTGAGCAACTTGAAAGGCTTCTATTTTAGTATTTAGGATGAAACATAAGGCTAATTTATAAAACGTGGGGCTAAGCTGTAAGCCAAATGGAAGAAATATTTATTAGAAATGACCAAAATGACTTTGCTGCAGTAGGACAGGCCCCATCCAGACCTCTGACGAATGCCGAGCATGCTCATATGTTTTCACTAATGATGCTGAATGCTTTACCCAGCTTTCCAGAGCCGGGGTAGCTCGGCAAAGATCTCCCCTTTACAGGGAACAGTCACACAGTCAGACAATATTAAATAAGTGTGTCACGGTCAATACTCTCTAAGACCCTAGAGAAACTGGAAAGCATAAACTGTCTGAGACTTAATTACATCCCAATTAAATAAGTTCTGTGTTTAAATACCCATGTCTTCTCAAAACTCTCCATTGCTTTTTTATTTAGTTATTTAAAAAAAAAAAAAAACAAAAAAAAAACCCAAAAAACCCTGTGCTCTAGGAGAATTCAGCTTAATGGGTTTCAGAAGTGTTTGATACTTGTTTATACACATTGGTTTATAGAGGACAAACAGGCAGGTAAGCAGAATCATTTTCCACTATCATCATTGTTGGGGAAGGTACAAATCCCAGCTTCATTGTTTTACAGCGGTTTGGAGAAACTGAAGACAGTCCACAAAACAAAGAGGATTCAACATTAGCTATTCAGATCCTGGGGTTAAGCATTGCTTGTGGCTGTGTGTGGCTCTCTCTGACTCAGCAAGAATACTGTGCCATGCTCAGGAATCCTGTTTTATAATAAAATTGTTTGCCATTCATTTGTCTCAGTTCAGTCTTTTTTAGGCTTTGTGTACTCACTCACTCACCCACCCACCCAAAGGACCCTCAGAGAAACTTAAATTTGTGAGCCTTTCCAAGTACATTCCCATTGGGGTTGTGTTTTGACACCAGTGTCAGTCACCTTGGGGCACTTTTTGCTCCCCTGAAAAAGAATTAAAGAGCAGCTAGAGTTTTCAGAGCAGTGTTCACAGAGCCCCTGAATCTATGATGGCTTCGTGGCCCGGTACTGAAGGATGTTACGGAGCAGCAGAAAAGATTACTTTTAAAGATATACCTGTACTCAAATCTCCCAGCTTGTTTGTAGTGGTTTTAGTATTGTTCTATATTCCCTCCTCTTGTTTCAATATAAAGATATCTAACACAAAGCGCCTTTGGGTTCATTCCCTACTGGGCTGAGTGGCATCATTGACTTCCTGCTTGGGAACCAGGCTAGGACATGAATAAGACCTGCTTTTGTGACTGCCCACTGTTCCCCCCTGCATTCTTTCCTGGCATTGTGTGGTGTGAAGGCACACATGGTAACTGTCTGTGTTGTGCATTCAGAACCGAGGCTGTTGTGAAGTTGCTTTAAAAAGCAACACCAACAAGCACTGTCAGAAACACCCTGGATTCATACATTGGATTTTAAATTCATTTCTGGTTCTTGTACATTCTGAACCCTTTTTGCTGTTGCCAACTTTCCTGTAGCCTACACTTCAGGTACAGGCCCCACATGGGGCTGCAACCCTCAGTTTAAGAGGCTGGGCTCAGATGATGAGGCACTCGCTACTTGTGACTATTCTTCCTTGGACAGCAGAGGTCACATGTTCATCATCTGAATGGGTCTCTAGTCTTACATATAGAAACTAACGTTAAAACTGACAAGCTACTGAAGGGAATGAGAAAAAAACTAGCAGTTGTCTAGACAATACTTGTTATTGAAACATTTTAGTTTAAATATTGGGATTTGAGATGAGTTCTCACTGAGGTAAATTAGTAAATGCATCTTCTTTGAACACATACGCAACTATAATCATAAAATTATTTTGTCGGCTTTACAATGTGGCTTCTCTTCTTCACGTGCAGCAGAAAAAGAGTCACAGATGCTGTTCACTACATATCACTGCCGTGAGGTAGATTGGGTGTATCCACCATGAAAACCAGGTCTATGGTGTTGGCAATGAGATGTGGGGAGTGAGGGAAACACTGGTTTTGGTTTGCTGGATCTGTTGTCCTGATCATGCATGTCCGTCCCTTTACTCATTTGCCTTTGAAGACTTGTCTGGCAGTGTCCAGGTTGCAGGGTAAAGACACATACCTTGTATAAGCCAAATTATGTCATTGTCAAAAGCGATCACTGTAAAGTAAGGGATCCAGTAGTTCACATTGGAACCCAATTAAAACGGCCTCACCGGGAGAGCAAGGGACAGTAACCATAATTATGCCCACAATGTGTTTTTAAAGGTATTCGTTTCCCCTCGTGGATCGTTATTTTAAACTTGTGTCTGTCATGTGTAGCTCCCTGAAATACATTTGGATGAAGCAGAGACAGAGACCATAAAACTTGCTGCTTTCCCACCCTCTTCACCCCTGCCGCCACACACTGGCTGTGATGCAGTCCTAGCTGGCTGCGGACTCATCTTGAACAGTGGAGGGCAGTAGAGGAGTTTGAGAGCTCACTGCCCAGCAGAAGAGCTCAGAAGAAAACCCAGTCCAGATAAGCCTTGCTCACGCTAGATGACACTGTGTCCACTGGTGGGTAAGAGGCTCTTCTCCTGGTAAATGCATCCGTCTAAGGCATAAATACCAACCAGATAATACATGCTCTAGTGGGAATGCTGCTGTTTACACTGATAAGCTGTGTGTTTATTTATTATGCGTTAAAGCTCTTTACTTTAGAAGGATGGAAACATTCAATAATAATTCTCTGGTAGCATTTTTCCAAAGCAGGCCTCCATGGAGTTACAGAGCGAGCCATCAAACCAGTATCACACCAGTCTAGCATCAGCGTTCATGGCATTTGAACCAACTTACCAATAAATGTGTTTGACATTCACAGGGTGGGCAAACCAGCATCCCCATTCTGTTCTGCTTCCTGTGGTCCTGACAACTCTTCCGCTGTTGGTAGTAGTAGGGGCAGTGATGCTAACAACGGCAGCCGTGCCTTCTCAGTGCTTCTCAGTGCCACACCTTGTGGCACTACATAGCCACTGTTCTGTTTCTAGTCTCACATGGCAATGTGTCTAAAGCCAGTCTGCTGGCTCCTTGTGCTTGTATTGTCCCATGTATAAATGGGACACCCAGAACTCATCTCTGACCCCTACCCCCACCTTACTTCTAAGTCCTTACTGCCAAATCTTCTTGGTTGCAGTGCAGACATATATGTGCATCAGACCAAGTGTGATGGCATGTGCTTGTAGTCCCAGTACTTGGAAGATAGAAGCAGGAGGGTCATCTTCAGCTACATAGCAAGTTCCAGGTCAGCCTGAGCTAAACAGTACCTGCCCTCAAAAAGGGGTCTGCGGGGGGGTTAGGAGAGATGGCTCAGCAGTTAAGAGCAATCACTGTTCTCCCTGGGATCAGGATTTGATCCCAGCAGCCCGGTCTCCCGACATGCATCCCTCCAGCTGTGCTCTTTAGCCTGCATCACTGAAAGCTCCATCACTTGCTGTGGTCCCCCCCCCCAGCTCCTGCCGTGCTTGTGTCTGAAAACAGATCAGAATGGAGAATGCCCCTGTGAGGCACCCTCCCTCCCTCCCCTGCTTTGCTTTAATCTTGGGATGCTACTGAGGCCGTGATGGTGGTCCCCCAAGCCTGTCACTGCCTCATGCTGTCCCTGCTTCACATGCTTGGTGACTGGGAGCTCTCTCTCATGCTATTGCCTCTTCAGAGGACTATGCGATTTGATGTTGCTGAACCTCTGGATCTTAGATTTTTACTCATGCATTCGGAGGAATACGTTTCTTTCCAGCTGTGCTCTTCTTGTTTCCTTTGGAAAGATAGTGGCTCTCTTGAATTTGTCTTTCAATAAATCTCTACCAGAGCTGATCCTGACATAATAGAAGAGGTTAGCCACAGCCTCACTGGAAAATATTTCCTAGGACAGGAATATGCAAGCTTTGAAATGAGATGTATATGCTAACAGCAATGGTTTCAGCTAATACAGAGATTCTGTACTTTGTGAGAGCCTTAAAGCAGCTCTTCTCAACCTATGGGTTGCCTACGATCATCTGCATGTCATATGTCTACATTACAATTCATAGCAGTAGTAAAATTACAGTCATGAAGTAGTAATGGAAACAAGTCTATGGTTAGAGGTCACCACAGTGTGAGGAACTGTATTAAGCATCAGGCAGGTTGAGAAGCACTGCAAAGTGAAAGCGAACTCTCTGATCCCTCACCAGCTTCTATCTGAACACGCCATCTTCTTGTGGGTTTGTATCCAGATTGGAATTCTAAACTATTTTATAATAAAGTGTGATGCTGTTCTCACAGGCACGGCAGTGGTTCCAAGTTTCCAGTTAGACTGTCAGGCACCCAAACCAGAATTCTTTCATTGCCTAGTAGATGCTCTTAAACCAGTATGCCATAGAAAATGGAGGTGCATTTTTAAACGATGTTTATTTATAAACTGAGCCAACTCCATGTCCATTGAGTCCACTTTCTGCATACTTCAGCTAAATACTTTCCGGGTGCTGGGCACCATTCCAAGTCCAGGCTAGGAACTGAGTGGACCCTGAGCCAGGCTCCCACAGGGCCCACAGTGCAGCTCAGAGAGCATATATAGAAAGATGTCAGAAACTGGGTGAAGTGCAGCGGAAGGTGCCGTGACCTCCAGAGTAACAAAGTGTATGCACCTGCCACAGAAGGACGAACAGGAATCCAGTGTGCATGGAAATGGAAGTAGATCTCATGAACCTCGGCTGGGCTTCGGGCATGTGAGTACAACATGCAGGGAGGGCCTGGTGTATTCTTCCTGCTCTCATACGCTTCCTGCTCAATTCCGGAGAATGTAATTACAGGCTGCTTTGCTGCACCCCAGCAAGCCACTTCACATGACAGCATTCATTCACTTCTGGAGCCCAGCAGCTCCTCTTTGAGCACAGCTCCCATGCGGTTCTGTCTCCAAGAGAAGAACTTGTGAACTGTGGCTTTGGCAGATGACTCGTCACCTCTGAACCTTACTACAACATGGGAAGGATTGTACCCAACACTGACTCGGAGCTAGGACCTGTGTGTTCACTGTCATCATTGTTTGTCATCAGAGCTCATGGTCCTAAGAAGTAATCATATTTGTATCCTGAGAGGTGGGAGACGGGGTGGAGGGGTGGAAATACAATGTGCTTTCAGCTCTGCCTACCTCAAGTGGGCACTCTAAGTGGGACACTGAGACCTGGGCTGTGTACAGCCCTGGATAGAACAAAGAAGAATTAATGCAGGATAGTGAAAACCTAGAGGAGAAGCAAGATGCGGGGGAACCGAGAACAAGTGGGAAGATGATAGGAGACAAAGTTTTTGACTGGGTAGAGGCGCTGAGAGGTGATGTGGGGTCCAGCAATAAACACATATGGTTGGATATCTTCAAATGTGTGTCTCCAACTTCCTTCCAAAGGAAAGTAAACATATTTTAGATTCACAAAGTATTTGTGTCTTCCTCTTGAGTGTAAATGAGCTGATATTGGCCATTTCCCAGTGACGAGGTCCAGTGGCAGGACAAATGCCAGAACCCTGCTTGGATTCTCTCTGTATCAGTGTGCTGTCTGGAAAGGCTGACCTCCTTATCGAAGGATTGATGGTTTTAATTGCTTAAGGCACCTTTCAAATGAAGGAAAACGGAGTGCATGTAAATTAAGTCTTTGACTGACTATGGGATACGTCCTCACTGTATCTGTGTACATTTGAAATGATAAAATATAGAAAACTTGGAGTACGTGTGAACTTCTAATGACACACAGAAAAAAAAAAAAAAGATCCGATTGTGTATCCTTTTCTGTAGAAATATCTCCAGAACGTCCTGGAGATAGAAGAGCCACAGGAAATTGCCCAAGCCCCTGGCAAGCCTATGCAGCTGGGCATTCATCACACCCATCTGCTTCAGAGAAGTCCCCTTCGCCCAGGGGCAGATAAGCAGAACATCAGATTTCCTTAGCACTTTTAAATTTAATAATGCCTCTTCTATATTATCTCACTTCTAACTGTTCTGTTCATTCCCCCACGTGATACTCACCAAACCTACCACCTTCATTGCTTGTTCTCTCGAGGGCCAGAGGCAGAGAGCTCTGGGAGCCTTGCTCATATTCTGGAGCCCACTCCTTCAGCACACAGTGCTGAGGTTCAGACTCTGGCCATGTTTACCTGGGGCTGCTGCCTCTGCTAGTTTGTTTGCTCCCTTTAGAGCAGAATATGTCTTGTTAAATATCCTAAAGTAATTGTAATAAGCACCCAATAACTAGGAAAACAACCTAAAAGGAAACTTCAAAGAAATAAGCCACCTGCCCAATTTGATACCTTCAAAACATAGCTACTGTTTGCGGGGAGTTTGTCATATGCCAATGTTGTATTGACTACTGTTAGCCTGTGTTTCACTTTGTTTTGTTCTGTTCTGTTTGTTTTGTTGAGACAAGTTCTCTTTATGAAATCCACTCTGGCTCAGAACTCTCTCTGTTTCACAGGCTGGCCTCAAACTTACAATCCTCCTGCCTCAGTACTCACATACCCCCAGTGCTAGGATTATAGGCATATGCCTTCACATCCAGTGCATCCTTGCATTTAATCCTCACAAGCACCCTGAGACATCCAGTGCTTCCATTGTCTAGATGGAAAGGTTGGGCTGAGATGGAGAAAACTGAGGCCTCTTCCGGGTCCCGGTCCTGATGAGAGTGTTTGCCAGTGCCTTGACTCTTGTCTGAACACTGGGTCCAGTGCCAGGGAGAGCAGTGGCAAAACTACAGAACCATGTCTGGTCTGTGGGGACATGGTCTTACCCCAGGGTATTCATTGTCATCTCAGCCGTGACCCTTGCAGCTTCTGGACCAGCCCCCTGGTGTTGGCATGGTGGCCTCAAGCCTTTGTTCCTCATGTGTGGTGACTTTGCTCTCCCCACTGCCCTCCTAACAACATCTGATAGTCCTTCATCCAGTGTCTCCATGAAGACTTATTGGGCATCTTCTGCACTTAACTACAACTGTAAGGACAACATAGTGGTGAGCCAAAGAGTTTATTCTGTATAGGTCATTTTCAGCACTAGTGGGTATAGACAGAACCTTTTCCACCCACCATAGGGTGCAATATGATGGACACTTAACACTGACAGGGTGCCCCAAACCTAAGTATTCCATTCCACGAGTGGTGCTACAGCCTGTCCTCTAGAATCTAGTCAGGTGTAAGCAGCCCCTTCAGACCCTTAGCAATGCTGTGACTCACTACATAGGGAAGCGGTGTGCACCCCCCCCCCCGCCCTCATGCCTTGGAGGAGCTAAGGGATTTGGGAAGAATGGAAACAGCCATGGAAGTGGCGTGTACAAGGCTCATGGTTAGTAAGACCTTGGACTCTACTGACTGGAGATCATCCTGGCAACTGCCACTCCCTCTCATGACCCTCCATGAGCAAACAGAAACACCTGATAGTTACCAAGCCAGGCAGGACCTCAACCGCCTGTCCCCAGAGTCCATGCCAAAATCGCTCTGTGCCCTCTCTAGAGAGGCATAAATGGTGAAGCTGCTGGGAGCTAGGGAGCTGAGCAGCCAGAGAGGCCCGATTCCCTGTAAACGCTGCTCTCAGCCCCGAGAGCCACGGGGAGGCCAGCTGCCACATGGAAGGTGTTCTCATTGCAGAGCCACTGGCTCTGACTTGACTCAGCCCCGCTCTGTTGGAAGCCTCTGGGCTCTGTGTGCTGCAGCCGCCCTTACCTGGCTGAACCAGGCAGTATCAGGGTTGCTGTGGTCCTGGACAGCAGCTTGCTGAGTTCAGGGATGCTACTTTTCATTTAAAAGAAGATGGGTGCGGATAGAGAGAATATGGACAGGCAAAGAACAGCCTCAGTTATATATGACTTAACGGTGGCTATTCCTTCCTCTTCTTCCTCTTCCTTTTCTTCCTCCTCTTCCTCCTCCTCTTCTATTTCTTCTTTCTCTTCTTCTTCCTCTTCTTCCAACCAGTTCTGTCCACCAGCATGACACAGGAGGTGTGTGTTCTGAGTGTAGAGCCCAGTGCACTTTCTCAGCAATGCCTTTGTAAGTCCAAGCTTGTACCTGAGTATGACCCGAGAAAGTCGGTTGTCATTCCCATTCATTGTCACTTTTGCATGTTGTCTTCAGTTCTAGGCTCCCAGCTATTCATATTTTCTTGAATTGTGCTGTCACCCCATGTTGTCACTAGAGTCTAGCTTTTGCTTCAGTGACACAGCCCTTCCACATAGGGCCTTAAGAAACCTGCCGGGCCTCGCAGGCTGCATTCCTGACTCTAGCCAGCAGAGGGCTCTGCTCACCATCGTCTTTCCAGGACTCAAGAGATCAGGCAGGGCAGGGCATCTGAAATTGCTGCAGTTCCAGAGAAGAGGCACAAATTACAGACTGGCTGTTAGTACTCTTCCTGGAAGGAGTGCCCGTGACCTCAGCTTGCTTTCCACCAGTCAGACGCAGTCAGACCACAGCCAAGTTCAGGGGTAGTTATACACACGCACAGAATCCTGTGAGCCTGACAGACAAAGTGGAATATTTGAGAATGGCCTTTGTAACTCCAAAACTGCCCTATTCTATCACGAGCTATAATTTGCAAGACATTTTCCTGCTCCTAGATAGAAGCGACTAGCAATGAGGTTTGGAACTTACATTTGGATGTGTTTTATGGCATCACTCCAAGTAACAGTGGGTTGTCTGAACACGAGATGCCTAGTGTGCGCAGTCCCCCACCCCTCTCTTACATAGATAGATATGCGCATATACACCCACACACAGTCTGCTGCCAGCCCCTGTAGCGGCAGCCGCTCCCTCCCACACCGCCTGGTTCTGTCTTACAGCGAACTGACTGTAAATCAGACATCTTGTCACGTCACTTCAGGGTCCCGACCACCTCTGTGGGAGCTTCCTGTTTCCCCATGAAGAATGTATAAGAGCATCTGTCTTCTAAGGCAGCCAGTCACAGCTGTACACATGCTAAACACATCCACTCACTCACAGCGATCACCTGTTCGCCCTGCAGCGGCGATGGAAGATCAGACGCTAGAGCCCAGCTGTGTGATAGAACCAAAGGCACCTGTGGGTTCAGATTTGCATGCTTTTCAGTTGAGCTTGTCATCCTAGGCACCTGTCTCCTCCCGGCCCAGCCATCAACTCTTTGCCTTCCACTGAGAATGCCTTTTGCACCCAACACCTAAAATACCAGCAGTTCCCTCTGTACAGCCAAATGTCAGCACCCTATGCCTGGCACACAGTAGTCCGTGTCCCATTGAGGACCTGGATGATGTCAGAAGTGAAAAGAGAACACACTGACTTTTGTGCTGCGCTTGGAGTGGTGGTGGTGTTCCCCAACTGTAAAATATCTTCCACTAACCCAAGTCAAAGATGGTTTAGACATTGAATGATCACGTACTTCCAACCTTCCAACAAAGTAAAATGTTAGTTGTCTTGGATGATTATATTTAGCTGAAACATTAATGGCTGAGCCGACTAGCCGAAGTTAAGTTGAAACTACAAACTAGATCCCTTCACTGACCCCTTTACTGTGATGAAAGGAAGAAGGGAAGGGCTAGACTCATATCCACCAGCCAAGAAGCAGGGGCTCCTGAGCCTAGGTGGTCGGTAGGTGAGGAACAGGAGCCTCCAAGCTCAGACACGACTCAGAAATGCTGGTACCATGAGGCTCAAACTGGCAAACAGTGCAGTGGAGAGAGAGTCCAAGAGGAAATAGCCACAGCTGTAGTTCAGCGAAGAAATGTGTTTATTTGTGGGTGTATTAGGAGTAACCGCTACCCCATAGAAGGAGAGCCAGGACAGGCAGGAACTGAGCAACACCACAGGATGTTTGGGACTTCAGAGGTTCTAATTCTGGGACTGCCTTGTGGTGACTGGAGTCCCTTTGATAGTCATTGCACCTTCCGGGCCTGTGCTGCTCTGCAAAGTGGATGCACGTAAGCTAGTCCGTGCTTTGCAAGGAAGTCATGAAAGTGAAGTAGGATATGGAAAACTGCTCAGGACGGGGACTGCCGGTAGTCAGGCTTTGTAAAGTGTCTCCTAAGGAGTTTCAGATTTCAGGTGCTAAGGATTTGAGGATGAGGTCCCAGGACTAGAAACTGGCTGGGCCGGGACCCACTGCAGTGGAAAGTCAATGAGAATCAAGAAGGAAGCACAGTAGGCCTGGGATGTGACATCTGCTCCTTTGTAAGGTGGTTGGGAATGCTGACTATAGACAGCACAGGGAGCCTTGAACACTATATGCTTGTCACAAAAGGACAAAACTCTGTATGGTTGTACATATACCAGTCACCCGGAGTACTCAGCTCATAGAAATACAGCAGGGATTGACGGGAGCTTGGGGTGGGAGGGTGTGGAGGTCTTGTTTAATGGATACAAAGTTTCTTTTTTTCAAACTTCTGTGCAGATGGTGGTAATGGCTACATAATAGTGGGATTTACTTACTGCAGTGAGCCACACACTGGCCACTCCCGTCCCCACTCCCACCCCTGCACTGGGATTTAATACAGGACCGTGCTCTCAACCATGAGTTACAACCTCAACCCTTAAACTAAGACATGTTAACATAGCTAATTTCAGTGTTTAAAAGGCACTCTGTATGAGGACTATAGTAACAGTGTTCTGTGCCATGTTGACGTCAGATATGAAAAGTAAGGAGAAGGACATACAGGAATATATGAGAAATCCTGTGACATCTTCATACTTTAAATCTTTACTAATTCCTGGCAAGCAAAAGTTTTATTTGTAGTGGACAACATTGTGCTGTTTGTTTGTAATGTGGGTACTTAGGAAGTAATTACATTAGACTGGAATATGTATCCACTTCTCATAGGTAGATTAAATTTGGAATCTGTGCTAGCAGCAGTTTCCAGCTGTGCAGTGCATTGTTATTAGCTGTAGTTCCTATCCTGTACAGTGATCTCTTACACTATGCCTCCTGCCCATGTGTTTGTCTACACTATATTTTGACCAACTTTTAGAATCCCCCCATTTACAATATTCCTTAGTAAATCTAAAACTGTTTCCTAACAGTTATTTTATTAAAGATTTATTTATCTTTATGCACATTTGGTGTTTTTCCTGAATGCATGTCTGTGTGAGGGTGTCAGATCCTCTGGAACAGGAATTGCAGACAGGTATGAGCTGTCATGTGGGTGCTGAGAATTGAACCCGGGTCTTCTGGAAGAGCAGCCAGTGCTCCAAACATCACGCCATCTCTCCAGACCCTAAAGGTTATTTTTTAAAGATTCAGAAAATGAAAAGAGCTGGGTAGAGTAAGAAATGGCTTGCATTGCTGAAAAGACCTTAGTTAGCTGGAAAATGGGTTACACATGTAGTCTGAACAGTGCTGTGGACGGAAGAGAGGGGCGTCAACACTTGGATGACTGGTCACAGTGATGGGCTCCTGGAAAAGGACCAGGTCACCCAGTGAGTGTGTGTCCCACTCGTCTTCTCACTCTGCCCCAGTGTAGCAGGAAACCACAAGAGCAGACACACCGAGCAGTCTTGTGCCTCCTATGCCATGGGAGAGCTGTTCTACTCACATCCTTGCACATTGCTCTGCACACAGTGTCAGAGCAGGACACTGACAGGAAGAGATGGACAGAATGCACAGCACAGAGCATGAGGTGCAGGCTATAGGCCAGGTGGTCTGCTGCAGACCCATTGTGCAGCCTGTAGACTAGGTGCTCTGCTGCAGACCCACTGTGCAGGCTGCAGGCTAGGTGGTCTGCTGAAGACCTACTGTGCAGGCTGTAGACTAGGTGTTCTGCTGCAGACTCAATGTGCAGGCTATAGGTCAGATGGTTTGCTGCAGACTCACTGTGCAGGATGCAGGCCAGTTGGTCTGCTGCAGACCCACTGTGCAGGCTGCAGGCTAGGTGGTCTTCTGCAGACCCACTGTGCAGGCTGTGGACCAGGTGGTCTGTCGTAGACCCAGCGTGCAGGCTGCAGGCTAGGTGGTCTGATACAGATGCAAACTTTGAGGACTTGGCTTGCCAAGTATTGATAGAGCAAGCCAACCAGCTGTCAGTTTTATAGGCTTGTGCATCTTAAATCTTGTCTTGATCTTATCCCATAAAGTCCTTAGAAAGTCTTGGTGAATCAGATTCAAATACAACACATTTTTACCACCCACAGAATTCTGGTTTGTATATTTGCATGTTGCTTTAATTATCATAATGACTAATATTATCGCCACAATAGCATAAAGAGGAAATAAAGTCACACGAGTAATAATGACAATAGAAGACATCAAACTATGATCGTCCTGTCATAGCTACGGAAGAATGACCTGTAAAATTTTAAGCTCCTTTTAACAACTGTCAAACCAGATGGAATCAAAGCGCACAGGTTTGGGTCAAGTATATGGTGGTAAAGTGAGTCCCTGGAGCCTGGTACTGACATGCTGCTGACAGCAGAAGGTGGGAGAGGGAGGGTGCAGAGCTGAGGTGGGCACAGGCCAGCCTTAACATGTGCTCTGCTCATGCCTGCTGGGCACCCTGAGCTGGCAGCGGTGCAGGCACCATTGAGAATATCGTCATGGAAGGGGCCTGTGGGTGATGCAGGCACACTGCACAGTGGGGACAGAGTAAACATTAGTGTGCCGGGGACATGGCTCAGGAAATACTCACTCAGCAGCTAAGCCAATGAAAGTGAGTGTCAGGATGTGATAGCTCAAGGGCAGTGTGACCTGAGTTGTCAGAAAGTCAGTTAACAATGCCTGTACTCTAAAGGGGAGACGTCACACGCTGAGAAAGATGGCAGTACTAGACCCTGGAAGTGTGGACTTCCAGAATCTACTTAATTTCCTAGAGCACTTTCAAAAACAGCAAAAGGAAAAACACACATACTAGGATACAGACATGGGAAGATGAACATGAACACCTGATGGTCTTCAGCTCGGCTCTACCAAATCACAGAGCTGTCACATGGTTCAGGAGGAAAAGTTGCATCACGGAGTAAATATTTGTGTGCGTGTGTGCGTGTTTAGCTTTGGTTATTATGTAAGTCTTTTGGTCTTTGTGTCTGTCACCGTGTATTCTGCCTTGAATCCATAATTAACATCATTTTGTAACTCTTCACAGCTTCTGTGAGGCCTTTTCCATTGTGGGATGGCCTAAACTAAGGTCGTTTTCTAACCTGCATACTAAATCACCATAGTGCTGTTATTTTGTTTAAGAAGCCCATCTTAGATCATCTTGTTAATGCTGGGCCATCCTCAGAAATAGTCAAGCAGAAAATGAACAACCAGCTACATTGGCTGGGAGTGTGTGATTATGATACGATCAAGGGTCCCTTCTGACTCTGAGTCAGTCCGTTTATTTGTAACCTCTAATTCTCTTGGCAATAGATGTGGATTGCAGTAGCTGGATGTATTGTCTTCACATTGCAAGCCAATTTTGTTGAGTCTGAGCTATTCATTGAGTAGAGTGAAAACTCAAGCCAGTTGGCTTACAGCTCTAATAAAACATGCCTAGGCATATGGGTGGAGACAAAGTTCTTGCAGGGCCACTAAAGAAGACATTGCTTTCCTGAAAATGGAAGCCATTCAGACTATAAGCAAATGTCCCCCTTTCCTAATTTGGAAAATTTGGACATGGTGGTTAAAGCAATTAGAAGTTACTATTAACTAATGACTTAACAGTGGCCTCGATGCCATCTGTTTTCACCTCCTGCTCAGCTCCTGTGTCCTCACTCAGGTCAGAACTTAACTAGCTGGCAGAAGAGTAGCTGACCTAGTTTTTGAATCCTTACATGATGCATAGATAAAAATAATTTCTCTGTACTAATTAATTTGAAGTCTTGGAACAGAGTAGCTTGAAGGCTTACCAATCTCTAAAATCTGTATGCAGATCATTAGGAAGTGGCTTGCTCTAGGGAAAGAGATGTTGGTTTTCATTAATCTATTGTTGAGAGTTTCAATGGAAATAATTCAATAAAATCTGTGTTATTCTTTCTCTCAATTAATCACAACAGAATAAGGTAGTGCAGGAAGGACAACTGTATGGCTGACTAATCCTTCATGCCCGGGTCCGATTTTTTTTGAAGCATCTCTTGGTTTTCCTGTATCTGATTAGCCATTTACAAAAGAACTCAGTGTGGAGCGCTGAAGCCCCGTGGTTACTGCACTTACCTTGCCCAACTGATGCTGAAATTGGAAGGTTTCCTCCTGCCCACTTCTTGCTTGTTAATCAGGTACTTTAAGCTGGGAAAACTGAGGCTGAGAGAGAGCCATAGACTGTCATTGAATATGGCTAGAAAAGAGAGGGACAGGCAACTGAACTCATTTAATGGAAAACCTTTGTTTCCCTTCTGCTGCCAAAAATCAAATAGAACTTTGTGCATACAAAACAAGGACTCTGACACCAAGTTGTATTCCCCTCGGCTCCTCAGAGAGTCTTTTAGGAGGTGGTTGAGTTTGTAACTCTGCCTTAGACATTTATATTTGAGGTAATTCTGTTTTAGATAAGAAACATGAAGAAGGACTTTTAAAAAATGTCAATAAGAACATGGATTCTCTCAAAAAGTTAGATTGTCTTTGAACCTGGCTCTAAGGAACAGAAAAGAGAAGTCAATCTGGGCGTCTAATAGGTAATTCTTGATGCAAACAAATTGAGTACATGTAACATGTAAACATTTTCAAAGTAGTAGTGTTAGTGACCCCAAATACTCTTATTGTTCCTGCATCTCAAACTGCCTCAGGGGGAAAAACAAGGATAGAAACAGTAACAGGGAACTAATTGTTTCAGTAAAAACAGGTGAAGAACCCAGATAGTTCCAATAGTAATTTCACTTGTGTCATTGTTACTATGTTTGCTTAGTTATTGACCAGAACAGTTCTGATGACAAGTTGCAAAATTAGGAGGTTACTTTTATTTTCTTTTAGTGGAGGGTAATTAAGATGCCTTCCTGGTGATGGAGCACTTTTGGAGACATCAGCTTCATAAACATGTGTTTGTTTAGGAGCTTCTTGATTTAAGCAAAGCCAGAGTCTGTGTGTTGAGCTGTGGGAGGAGGAAGAGCCGTCCATGAACTGTATATCAACAAGTCTTCTGTGTGGTTTTTGCACAGTAGCCATTCTTTCTATTCTGCCTCTTTGGGCTCTCTCAGCCCAGTGCAGAGCTTTAGCTGTGTCGTCCATGGAGATACGTAATGTGGGAAAGAAAGGTTCAGAATGAACTTGATAGTAAAATACTGGATATGCTGTCTTGGGGAAAAGGATTAGATTTCACAGAGCCAGTCCTACCAGGAGAGCCAGGGTTGAGGCTGGTTTCCTACACCTGTGGGGTGTGAGGTGCAGCTGAGACACTGTGTTAGCCTGTCTCGTGGGCTTGCTGCTTCCCCTAAACTGTTCTTAGTGCAGCATTAGACCAACTATCAATTGGCCTGTTGCCTCAGTTTCCTGAGAATGTGGTTAAAGCAAATGACTTCCACTGTACTCTCCAGCCCAGCTCTGCCATCTTCAGGAGGAAATACTGCAACCTATAGATTTTCATCAGGGAAAACTACTTCATCTCTATAAAAGGGAATCTTTTCTGTTAGCACTGCCAGAGGACACTGTGATGGCCTCAGGAGATGTTAGGTGTTGGGGACAAATAGTGTTAAGGTGAAAGGGAACATCAGGGAAAGGTCATTTCTGCCATGGAGTGATCTTCTGTTAGGTCCCTTCTTAGCTCATTTAGTAATGAGTTTTGTTGTGTGCAGATCTTCATTTGCAACCCTGATCTGCCCCTGAACCAGAGAGCTCAAGACTCAGACAGGCCCTCAAGGCTATGTCCAGCCCCCCACCCACTCCTTCAGAAGTCTCAGGGAAAACCCATTCCCTCCCAAACTTGCTCTACACCTCGTTTCCACCAGTGGAGCAGCCGTCCTCCTCATTCTGAGCAACACAGACTCCACGTCATCGTTCTTTCTCCTGTATCCCTCACAGCTACTCACTCACAGTCAATTCTTCAAATATATCATTGCCAGCTCCCTTCCCCATCCTTACCAGACCCTCACATCATTACGATAGCCTGCTATTAACAGCTTTGAATATGGCTGTTTTCCAGTCTCCCTCGTCTAAACACATGCTGCACAGGATGCCCAGCTCCTGCCCTCTACGCAGAAGCTTCAGGTGGAAACTCATGAGTTATCTTGCTCTGCTCCATCACACAGCTCAGATCTCGTTCCTGTTGTCTCTGTCCTCAGGAGGAGTCTGACTTTATCTCGGTTCATGTCCCTATATTGCTGTCATGCTCAGCCTCCCTGATCCAAGTGGTAGCCAAAACAGCCACCGTAACATCAGTTCTATCCTCTGTGCATGCACTCCAGAAGGAGAGCTTTCCTTTGACAATAGTTCCAGCAATCTGATTGGCTTATCCTAGACCAGCGGCCTATTGAGTGACCAGGCAGATAGTGTGCTTTAGTTTGCATGGTCAAGTTTGATTCCACCTGAAGTCAGTGTAAGGAAAATTAGAGTAATAGGATCAAAGGAAATGCACTGGAGATGCAGTTGTTTCCTCTGCCCCATCCCCTGCCACTCCTCCCAGGCCTACATCACGTCCACTTCCCTGGGGTGCCTTTGCTATGGCTCTGCTTTTTTTTAAACAATCTTACAGAACTCCTGGTCTCTAAACCCAGATGCTAAAGTCGACATCTTCCCACCTTACATCTTTGTTTTCCTCTGAACATCTGGGATGGTGCTTTGCATAATCAACACAGTGAAGTTTTGATGGTAAAAGGTAGGAGTGTGGGTGTGTGCGTGTGCCTGTGTGTGTGGTGTGTGTGCGTAAGAGAGAAAGGGAATGTGCATTGGAGAAGATACACACTTTCATGGAAACATGTCTGCAAGCAGTTCCTTGCCTGCAGACTGCGTGATGATGGCAGCATCTGGCCATGTTGGTAACCAGATGTAGTCTCCGGTAAAGATAATGACATTCCCTGGTACCCAGAATGCTGGTTTGGCTTGTCACTCTGACTTCAGTTTCAACAAGAAAGGGCAAACGTTGGTGAGTCAAAACGAAAGAATAGAGATGAAAGGGCATTTTTTAATATGGAAAGGAATGACATAAATTTAAGGGAAAAGTCAAGACTGTGGCCAAAGGTAACAGGGCCTACTTGTTCAAAGTGAAAACAAGCCTGTTGCTCTCCTGTTGTTGAATAGCTAGATTCTTGATGTTTTCTCCTCCCCCCTCCCTCCCCCGTGTGCTCCAAGTAGTCTCTGATCTACTGACCTCTTCTTAGTAACTAGTTCCATATGCTCGTTCACTTCGATTTGTAAAACAGCTTTAAGAAAATTCTTGTGACCAAGGCCATGTCACCTTGCTTTGGTACTTCTTCCAAATGCAGGAATTTGTTTGGAATCTGTTTTAGAGAACCAAGAATTTGCCTGTCACATTAAGATGCAAGATTATTATTTAGGATAAGGCTGATCTAAAAAGAAGGTAGTTTGGACTTTAGGGTTAACTTTGGATCCAGTGAAAGGGAAAACCTTGCATTCCTGAAGAACTTTTTGCTGAAGAAAGCCATGGGCCAGTCTAAGAGCTATACAAGACTTAAGAATCATGAATATTGGTATCTCAGGTTTAAACACACTTAAACATCAGCTTGGGTTCTTATGATCAGATAAATTTGCTGTGCCTTGTCCCAGGGATTTGTATTTTGTAGCTCTGGAATAGTGCCCAGATTGCACAGGGTGATTCTGGTGAGAGAGTTCCACATACCATCGCTGGGAACACTCACCCAGCTTCTAGATGCAAGGAAACTGCATCTAGTAAGTGTGAAAGGATCTGTTGAAATCCATGCAGCCACTAGCCTGCAGCAGGTGTCCTGATTTCGTCCCACAGCCTTGTCCCTTTGCCTCTCCTAGAAGAGGCTGAGAGTCAGGCCGTCTACTTTGCAGTGCCAGCTGTCCACCAGAAATAAGACCTCATATAGGATCTTTATCCTCTTCTTCAAGGCTTGGATTCCTAGTAAAGTTGAACTAATAACTCTACCTATTGCTGAGGAGTATAGAGAGAATTCCATATGCTAATACATGTAAATTATTTCAGCCTAATGAAAATTAGTTTAGGCTCATAACTTAAGTATGGTAACAGCTTATGGTTATCATTTATGGCAAAGTAACTCCCAGGTTGAACTGTTCCTACCCATAGACTTTTCCAGAAGTCCACATGTCCTTGGAAACAGTGAGTCCTCCTAAACTGTATGAGGACCCTTCCCTTAGCCCTGGCCTGAAGTTCTGACAGCCTGTGGCTGATGGGTGAGACTTGCTGCCTGGGAACTTTTCTTCTGTCCCTGGTGCCTGTGGTGGGAGTGAGTAAATCCATCTGTCCATGGACATGGGTATCAGATCATGGTAATCAGACCAAACTCAGGGAACCCTAAGGGAAGGTCAACGGTCAGACTTCTGGATCCTGTAGAAAACATCACTTTGGGAGAACATCAGTGCTGGAAGGAACCTCAAAAGTCATCCGGCCCTGCACCCTTCCTCCCACCATTAAGAGGTGAGAGAAAGACTGACTGGAGACAGGGCTGGGATAAGAGCCCAGTTAATTCCCTTCCTGGCCAGAAGTAAACAAACATGCAGAGCCTGCCTCATAACATTAACAAAGGGCCTCACAGTCCAGGTGGATTTTAATATGTAAGCCCAAGTTCATGACCTTGTAATAAAAGGGGGAATCAAATGTGTACACATAGGTGTACTTCATAATTAGCCTTAAAGTGTCATTGTTTCCCTCCCAGCTTGGGGAGGAAAAATAGCCCTGCCTAGTCTGAAGGAACAATTTGAATGCAATAAGAGAAAAATGAGCCTTGTTTCTTTGTTGACTTGATTCCTCATGTACAATGAGCCCGTGTTCTGAGGGGCCCTGGAGATGGCCACGGGCTCATAATCACCTCTACTGTTGAGCTAGCTACTCAAGGAGACTCAATGTCAAGTTTAATGGAACTCCGTTTAAAACAGCACCTCCTGGGTCTTTAATTTAAAATGGCCGTTGCTGAGTGCTGCTAGCTTAGGTTTATACTAACACGTGGCCGTGTGAGCATAGCCGTGGTCTGCTGTAAACATACCCCTATCAGGCGAGGACACTGGCCTAGCAGTAAGCCTCAGGTGGAAATCTCGTTGCTGTGGACAGAATCAGATGGAGGCTGGGTAGGAGAAAACAGATGCAGGACAGCCTTTGTGCTGACGCATCTTTCCAGGGGAAGCCTCCCCAATTCTCTTTCTCTGGTTTTAGAGTCCAGGATGTGCATGCCATTGTAAGGCTGCGTGTGGACGGAACAGAAACAAAGCCTTGCAAATAGGCATGTTGAGAGTTGGGCATTGGAGCCCTGTGGTATTCAGGGGCTTTGTGAGGGGTCACCCGGGATTTGGAAGAGCCCACAAAGTGCCATGTCAGGAAGAACCACTGCTAGTCTCAGCAGCTGATGGCTGCCAGCTGCCAATGGTTTCTGTTGTTTGTTTTTAAACTCAGACCACAGAGTGCTTCTCCCCGGCTGCTTCTCGACACAGCCTCTCAGGGTAGCAGATAGTGACCGTTCTCCAGATGTTGTTACTTTCATGTTTCTCTGGTGGGCCCGGGTTATTGATGGAATTGTGCACACAGTATTTGCCTCCACTGCAGTGCCTACCCTGGCCCTGCTGTCATAGTAGTTCCGTCCAGTTCAGCTGAGTTGTCTTGCATTCCCCAACCCTTATGTGGACAAACCCTTTCCTCTGGAATACCATATTGGATTTTAAAGCTCAAGGAACGTTCTGGAATTGTAGCGTGTCCTGATCCTCTCACGCTCCTCCCTTGTGGGACATTAGTCTAAAAGGTCATAGGAATTTCCCAAAACACACAAGACCTGGGTTCTGAAAAGCATTTTATGCTCACCTGGTTTTCAATGACTCGAGCTCCTTTGTCTCAGTTACTGTGGTGCTCTCCGAGGCCACTCCTTCAGGGGCGGGGCTCCACTGTACTGCAGAGACCGCACATCTTTGGTGACAGTCACCTCTTATCCAGTCCTCCTCCCAAGAATCCTCTGGGAAGCCATTCTCCACACACCTTGCTAGATTTTAGTGGGGGGTCGGCAATCACAGGACCTCACATTCTGGCCACAGTATTGGACCTTGTAGATTTCTAGGTTTTTACTAACAGAAGTGAAAGGTGTGTGTTACTTCTTAACCACAAGGCTGGGACGGTTAGTCCTGGTTGACATATCTTATATTGTACAGGAGACACCAGTTTGCAAGAGAAGGAAGCTGTTCTGCTGTATCCCAGATTGGCTGGGTTACAGGAGTCAACCCGTTCCCCTCTTGGCCTTAAGGTTACCTGAGCCAGATTTCTGTAGCTCACACGAGTCTTGTTCAGTACCGTCCTGTGACCTCGGCCATGGTCTCTCTTATAAAGCCACTCCATTCAGTCACACACTCCGTCCTGGTCCCCCAGAGGAAGAAAGATTTCCTTCCAGTGGTCATGAGTGATCTCAGTGCTGTGGAGAGGCAGTTCCAGGGCGCTTCTCTAAACATGTGAAAAGTGGCCTCAGCTTATGCTGTGAAGAACTGTATTCCAGGGCCCTCCTGTGACATCTCAGAAGCCCTGACACTGGGCGGAGGATGGGACTCCTCATAGCCTTCACCTCCCAACAGGCCTCAAGTCCCCACAGTAAAGTGTCTACAGCATCACACCCCACGCCTGTCTCAGCCTCACAGAATGGATTGTGGGACCCAGGTGGATAGAATCAGGCTTTCCTGTTCCTGAGAGGTATTTCCATACCCACATAGCTGCTCTTCCTTAGTGCCAGCATCCTGTCTCTGCAGCACTCGGGCTCTTTCTCTCAGCCTCCGCTGACCACAGCTTTTATCCTACAGTAACCCTTGTGGGAAGGCATGTTTTCTATTTCTCTGTAGAAATATATTGGACTTTTTTGTTTGTTTGTTCCTCATTGCTGAGGTAGAATGTGGCGCCAGAGTCATTTTGTGGATGTCCTGTAATGTTATGGAAAGCTGAGACCATGTTGCTGAGCATTTTAAAGGCAGGCTAAGCACTGGACTCTGGGATCTGCCCTCCTGGCTGGATGTGTAGTTCTGTCACCAGCCAATGCCATCTCCTAAAGTAAGTGCTAGAGCGCCTCCATATTTGATGATACTAGCACCTGCTTTGTAGAGCCGCCGAAGAGTGAGAATTAGAAAGGGCATAAAGACCTCCCACAGGTCTGTCATACTATGACCCTTGAATAAATAGTAACAATAAATAATTGATCCACGTGGAGCCTTTGGGGTCTGCTTTCTTATATTATGGGCACTAGTTTTTCTTCTGAGAAATAGGACTTAGGCAAATTGTCATGTAGAAGGCCAAAAGAATGAAGGAAGGAAAGGATGCCAGTGTGGCTCCTTCTCATGGGGCCAAGCAGAGCAGAGCACAGTGCTGAGCACCCACTGCCACACACCCACACTGCCATGCGCCCACCCTGCCATGCACCCTGCCTCCACCCTGAGGCTAGGGGAACAGGAAACAACTGGGAACACCAGCCACCCTGCCCTCCATTGCCTTTGTAAGAGAGGGACCTGAAGGTGACATTCAAAGGGGAAAGGAACGTCACTATCAAATGGAGCAAGGAGAGACTGACCTGGGCCCAGTGTGAGAGAAGACGGTGGGAAGGGTAGGCAAGGGTCTTCTGTCATCAAAAGGAGCAGGATAGGAAAGCCACATAAGAGACAGCCCTGCAGGTAGGACACCCTCCCCACTCAGGGAAGGTGGCCCCTGGGGAGGATGGCCCCACAGAGCCGCCACTCCCACCCCCCCCATTCCCTAGCCAGTTGTTTACATCTGCAGTCCCACCAGCCTTTGAAAGAATATTTGTGTTTGGAGGCCAAATCTGGGCTTAATTTGTATATTTCTTTGATATGGACACAGCTGTGTAAGCCATGGTTGTTTTGTTTGCTCTTCAGACTCTTTATAGGCCTTGCTAGAACTGTTGTTCCTCTTTTTTTACTGCATTTCTGAGCTTGCCTTCGTATTGGGTTAAAGTATATGAATTTTCTGACTTTCCAGTCACTTTTTAATGTACCCAAACACCAATTTTATGTTGTCCAAACAAATACATCCAAGTTTGGATATTAAAGATAAATTCTCCATAGCCACCTGTCGACTCTTGGTCACCAGATGGTAAACTGGCGGCCACAGAAGTCTGTGAGGAAGGAGAAGGGCTGAGACGTCATCTCTTGTCTAGTTCACTACCCACCCTGCTCTGTACCCACCCCTGCTCCAGTTCCCCCTCATGCCTATCGTGAGGGAGCAGAAGAATAGAGACATCAGTCATGGTTTACATGGCTCTCTCCATATCAAAGAAACACATGCTTGAGTCCTGAGGTGGTGATGGAGCGGAGGGGGTTGGGTAAGAGAGATATAAACACATGACCCAGAGCTGGGGACAGATGCCTGGCTGGAAAAAGCCAAGGCTGGCTGGAAAGCATCAGACGGGAAGGAGCAAGAACCACTGGGTTGCTGCCATCCCCGCCTCCCTCCCTTGCCATGACCCTCCTGCAGATGAGGCCCATTTGGTAAGCAGAGAGTGGCATGTACCACCTGGGGATCTCTTTAGGAGCAACCTCAGGTGTCTATTCTCCTCTCTGTCACCCCTACAGTCTCCTTAAAGGGAATAATGCACAAGCAAAGATCTTGCACTGTTAAATCTGACAAATCCTGAGAGAAACAAAGTGAAGAAGTTAAGCCTGGCTGGTTTAATTTTATTCTAGAACAAAGTTTTCTCTTCTCCCTCTCACAAATACTAAATATAGACTTTAAATGCATTTCCATTATTACTGCAATGGATTGCTTTAAAATGCCTTTTGAAAGGGGTGGCAGCCACTTACAGGCAACATCTCTATAACCAGGCTCCGTAGAGTCTCAGACCAGTCTCAGATTAACAAGCACTCCTCTGTCCCTGGGCCAGTGCTGCTCCTGCTGAACTTTACATCTCCCCAGAGCACATTAGTTAGATCTGTCAGTCTGCTCCTGCCTCTCCCCGCCTTCACCTTGCTAGGTAAGCTTGGGCTTCAGAACTTGGTTTGTTGTAATACTGCTTGCACTCTACAGAGGACCCGCTATTTTGCTAGGTCTAAGAGGAATACAAGCAAGGAAGGAGAAAGGAGAAAAGGGAATACAGGACAGATGGGTCAGAGCCACCTCAGGGCAGGTGAGTCACAGCTAGACTCATAAATATATAGCTCTTACCCAACCTTAGGATCTGTGTCAGGTCCTACTTATAACCATGACTTTCTGGGCCTTGGGGAGCTGACCACTCTGTAATGTGGTCTGTCATGTGACACAGCCATTTCTTCTCGATTATCGATTTTCATGGACTCCGTTCAAGGTGAAGCAGTCCGAAAGCATAGAGCCTCTTTGTTCTATACACATGTGTGAATGTCTAAGGGGCTCGCACAGAAATACATGCACATAGGCACACATGCGTACACATGCATCTAGTTTTGGTATGTGGATAGATATGGAGTAAACCTGCCCTTTTTAAGGAGCACACATTTGCCAACAGTTTTCCTCTTCCCTGAACACCATGCAGGACCACACCACCAAGCGTGCAGGATTTCTTCTGCTCTGGTCTCTTACCACCATCAGTCCTCCCTGTTTTCTCAGGACCCAACTTGAACAGGTCATCTTAACAGAGGAGATAGATTGTAAAGTCAAAAGAAATGTGACTCAGTGCTTCTTTTTGCTCTAAGTATTATCCTTCTTGAGCTGGATAGATAAGAGCACTGGCTATTCCCCCAGAAGACCTGGGTTCGATTCCCGGAACCCACGTGGTGGATCATAACTGTCTAACTTCAGGCCTAGCAGATTCGATGCCCTCTTCTGGCCTCTGCAGGTACTGCATACACATGCTACACAGCTATACACATACACACTCATACACATAAAAATAAAGAAATATTTCTAACAAAGTTATTTTTTAAAAAACAAAATGAAATGTTATCCTGCTGTGCTGCTGCCATTCTCAGGATGACCGTTGTCACTAATGTGTATAGTTCTGATAGAGATCCACATGTGTTTGCTGGACCATGCCCCCAAGTTCTCTCCCGAGAGCAGACCAGTAGCACCTTTACATATGCATTCAGCATACACATTGCAATGCCAAGTTTCTGTCCCCTGCATGGGAATGCATGCCCAGAAGCAATGGCTCTTGGAGCTTCTGCACTGAGGTTCAAACTGCTTGGCCCCGTCCGATGTCTTATTGGTATAATCATGACCTTTTCCTCTGTCAATGAATGAATGATGGTCACTGTCATTGTTTCTGTAGGGAATTCATGTCTGGCTATGTTCTGTGGTTCTCCCAGTAACTATGCGTATTCCACGAAGTGGGGAAGGAAGTGACTTTCAGGGTGGGTACCAGGCTAGAGTTGGGAATGGAGCTCCTGGCTGGCAAGTAGGTTTTGGGTGGCATGAGGGAGGGATGGGGGTGGGCATGGGGAGGGAGTCTGTATGTCTCTGTGCCTCTCTGCTGGGGACCTCGAGGGAAGACAGCTGGTGTAGGACAGAGCTGGTGAGGGAACACCTGTTAGATGAGCCAAAATTGAAAGAGAAGAAGCTGACATCAAAGGGAAGATAGCTGCTCTCAGAGACAGCTGCGGCTGGGAACACTCCCCAGAGATGAATGTGTGTAATGTGCCATAAAGAGGCCCCTGAACTCACCCTGAGCTCGGAACCCACAGTGTGCTTATGAGCTCGGAACCCACAGTGTGCTTACTGGAAAAGATCCCACCATTTCAGGATGACCATGGAAGTGGTTATGCAAGAAACACGTGCTCTAGGACCATTTTATTATCTTTTAAGAACTTATGTTGACGATATCCATGTGACTTTGCCTGAGCCCCATAGAGAAAAGGAGGCCTATCTTCTGACTGTCCATCCTGTTTTTCTTCTCCAAAAATCTTCATGCTTAGAACATTAGCTCAATCTGATGAGGCAAGAGTCTTTTTACTCTGTCTCTTAAGATGTCTAGTTTTAATCGGTATTTAAAGCGCCTGTGGAGGGAGAACAAAAAAGCAGGCAGGATGTGGGAGATAGAAGATATACATTACAGCCCTAGAAACAGATACAGAAAAAGAATCAACCCACCTATTGATTTCAGTGCAGCATGTCCACCCCCCTGACTCCACACCCTGGCAGGAGAGAGGCTCTGCCTGTTCCTTTGGGAACTCACAGTGGTGATGCATTCTCTGGGGTTCACACTTCTCACTGGGAGGAAGAAGTTTGAGCTTACTCAGATACTTTCTTATAAGAACCATTGGTTATAGTGAAGAGACTTTACAAGCTGTCACTAAAAGCCGAGCAAATGCACCAACTTCATCTGAGCAGGCCTGCACTTTGCTAACACACCCTCTCCAGCTCATCTGCCCTGTGGTCCTTTCTGTCTTTGTGGAAAGTTGAGATGCAGAGTTTAAAGATCTATCCAAAGGCCTGCAGCTAGTACACTCAGGCCCTCAGGTTCATCGCATGTATCTTCCCTGGTACCACAGCCGTGTTAGTCTCGTGAGGATGACAGGCCTTTGTGGAAGTATTAGGATTTCAGTAACTCTGCTAGTCCAAAGCTGTGTACCAGGGAGACACAGGAACAAAACCAGGGCATTTTAGGAAGCGCTTGCTAGGTTCCTGGCAAACCCACCCCACTCCTTGTATCTCTGAGTTTTGTTCAGGAAGCTGCACTGTCTCACCTGCTGTGTTCCCAGGGAGCTTGGGGGGATCTGATTTCTAAATATGCATCCTTCTCATTTCCACAATTCTGGGCTAGGTCGCTTTGTGTATGTCTTGTTCACAGGGGTCCTTCTCTGACCCACCCAAGCACATCCGATGTGCTTGTATTCTGTGCCTAGTTTCCACCTTGAGTATTTGATGTTTGCATATTGATTTTTCTCACTGATTTCGATGGTTCAATTGTTACAAATGTCATATACAAGGTTAAGCCTTGTCTGCTCACATTAGTTTTGCTATCTCTATTTTTTTTAAACTTTTAAAGAGTTGGATTTGATTTTTTTTCCTACATTTTGTTTTTTGTACATCAGCATCCCCAATCCCCTTACCTTGTAATGTGGATGTGGGTGAATGTTTATATTGGTTTTATAAGGACCAGTTATTAAATATTTCATATTTTCCTATGGAATTTCAGTGCCATCTCAGCCACATTCCGTTTCTACTCATGCTTGGAATGGATAAGACTGTGTTTGCCTTTCCACATCTGTCTGTCTGTCTGTCTGTCTGTCTGTCTGCCCCACACTATCCTAATTACTACACAGGCACAGTGCCTGCTCATCTTCAAGGTTTTCTTGACCATTCTCAGCTCTGTGCTCTCCTATGGACATTTTATAATCATTTGTATGGCACACACACGCACACACACATATGCGTGTGTGTGCAGAGCTGTGTGATTTCCTTTGAGATTGTACTGAATTTATAGGTTCAGTTGAAGGGAACGGATGCCACCCTGATGGAACTTGACTTTCATATGCCACAGATGTCTGAAGGCCACGGCTCAATCTCAGTCATGAGTGTGAAAAGTCCTCTGTATAACAACTTCTCTCCAATGGAAGGTTCTCTGAATAACCATCCTTGGCTGAACCTTGGCTTCATTGCGACAGGTGGTTTTCTCAATGGTGAACTGAAGAGGGAAATGATTACTGTAGCATGATTTGCCAAGATGCTTTTCTAGCCGAGTGATCAAATACATGTACTTAGGGAGAAGAGAGCCTGCAAGAACAGTGTAAGGGCCAGTGCAGCTCTGCCAGCCGGAACCCTGGGGTGGAGGGATGACAGCACCTGGGGGCTGCAGCAAGACTCAAAAGACAACAATGTGGTCTAGCCTGCGAGTTCCAGGGGAGAGCCAGCTCTGTTCTCAAGATCATTACTCTCTTCTGTACTGGTCCATTCCAGTCTTCCCACCGTAAATACCTAAAAGTAAAAAAAAAAAAAAAATCCAAAAAAACCCACCAGTCCCTAGATTCCTAATGGTAATTAGTAACATCCAATTTCTGTTCAGGTAGGCTTTGATGCTGAAAAACAAGAGTGTCTAAAAAGTGAGGGCCGATTTTTTTTGCTTCTTATGATTTTCTAAAATTTAAAATATATGGATGTATTTTGGAAAACTGTAGAAATGTAAACGATACTTTTTTGGTTGGAGAGATTCAAAACTCTAGCGATTGTTCATGGACTTACCATTGTCATGGTAAAATCATTTCTACCTCCAATTATAGAAGACCTATTAGAATGTTAATACTTGTCGTTGTTCAAGAACAAATAATGAATTCTAACAGGACACATCAAGAGATGATTTTTAAATTCACATATATTCAAGATAATCCCCAACAAGCGTACCCATAGGGCTGTTGCCCAGGAGATTTGAGATGCTGTCATCCTGCTAAAATAGCTGAATGGTATGTATTTTTAAGTAGAAACTTTTAAAATCCTTAATTGTCAGATTAAGGATTTGACTTTCTGATAAGCCTATATAGCCTCCAGCTCATAATCAAATTTTGGAAGATGACTTTACACAAAAGAAGTAAACACAGCTGACTAACCATCACACCAACCAGGGCATGGAGATGTCTACAACATCGCTTCCAGAGACTTAGGACACTTTTCTGTGCTTTCAAATCAAGTATCTTATTTTTATTCTTTTTTTTCTGGTAGTTTATTTCATTTTAACAACATTATAAATCATTCCAAGTCCATGAACTTTTATTTTTTCCTCACACTATAAGAGCAAGACAACAATCTTAAAAGGTTATGGTTTCCCTTTAAAATCCAGCTAATGTAAAAATAGAAGAATCAGTACACCCCCAAGGTTTGCTATACAAATCCCACATTCAGTATTCTTAAGAAAGAAAAGGGGAATTGCAATTTTCATGAGTCTTTTCGAAACTGAAAGGATGGAGAATAGACTATAACAGACAAACAACAAAAACCCTTAATTTGAGGTCAATAAAAGAACCACCCCAAGCTAGGCAGGTGGGACTGGCCGATAATCTCATTTCTTGGGAAGCAAAGACAGTAGGCTCATGGATTTAGGCCAGCCTTAGCTAGATAATGAGCCCTGGACAAACACAGACACACATAGACTCAGAGAGAGAGAGAATGGGGGGGGGGGAGAGCGAATGTTTAAAATCCATAGCTTCTAAAAAGCTAGAACAGTATAGCTCCTGGTTTTCATCCTGGGGTCTCCTTCCAGTTTAACACTCTTAGCCAGGGTGCTGCTTCCAAGTCCCAGGTGTCTGGGCATAGGAAGGAACTGAACATCTCTGACCTATAATTAGGAAAGCTATAACATTTCCAATGTCCCCTCCCCAGTCACAGATCTGTGTAGCACTCCTGATGCCCCTTCTGTAGTTCCAGGCCTGTGTAATGTTGCTGCAGCATGGAGATATTTTTAAAGTAATATGTTATTTTTAGGAACAGAGAAATCAAAGACGTCTCACTCTTGCTCTACACTGACCTAAGTATTGAGGGGTAGTATTTATAGCTATTATGCTGTAATTATATTAATCACAACTTAATGAGACATATGGGCTTAAAATTACATGCATTGTCTACTGTTAAGTAAGGCCCACTGGGAATATTTTTAGTGGTTATTATCTTTGTCAATGGCTAAGGGTTTATCTGCTGTGCCATTGACATTTGGACACTCAGGTATTTTGGGGTGCTAGGCTTTCATTTCATTAGTTTGTTTGATAAATAAAATGTTCTCACTGAGCTAAAAATAAAGCATCATGAGTCTAAGAGCAGCTCTCCCACATGAATCTATTTTAGATGCCTTGAGGGGCTGGAAGGAGAACGAGGCAGCAGAGATGGGTCACACAGATCCTCGGCGCTGCATCGGAGGCTTGAAGGCTCGTTTTTCACACCAGTGTGGGCTGACTGAGAGTTTGGAGTTGCCAGTAGATCATATTAAGAGCAGGAGCCTCAAAGAAGGAACATAGGAGGCCATGAGGCCCTTTCTCTCATGAATCAGGACTACAGTCCTTATAAAGGGTGTGAGCAGGGCAGTTAGTTCTCTCTGCAAGTACATAGCAAGAAGGCCTGTACCAGATGCTGGCCCCTTGATCTTGGGCTTCCCAGCCTCCAGAACTGTGAGGGAGGGAGTTTCTGATCTTCATAAATAACACTCTCAGCTATTAGAGCTGTACAAAACGGATTGAGCCACATAATTGCATGATCTTTTTCTGGGGAGATGTGAATTAATGTCCACTTACACCAAACAGGGCATAATGACAAACCAAACCAAGAGTCCACTCAAGTCCAGCTTGGCAAACCAATGAGTTTATTGCTTGGTGAACCAATAATTTTATTGGGGTTATTTTTAGATCAATGACAAAGAGTTACCTACAGGAGCCTGAGTGTGCTGGCTAATTTTATGTCAACTTGACACAAGCTAGCATCATCCAAGAGGAGGGAACCCCAACTGAGAGAATGGTTCCATAAGACTGGGCTGCAGGCAAGCCTGCAGAGCATTTCCTTAATCAGTGATTGATGTGGGAGGGCCCTGCCCATTGTGGGTGGAGTCATCCCTGGGGTAGGCAAGCTGAACAAGCCATGGGGAGCAAGCCAGTAAGCAGCACCCCTCCACGGCCCTTCCAGTTTCCTACCCTGTCTGAGTCCCTGTTCTGACTTCCTTCAGTGATGGACTATGATGTAGAAGTGTAAGCCAAATCAAACCTTTCTTCCCCATGTTGTCTTTGGTGTCTCATCATAGCAGTAGTAACCCTAACTAGGACACCGAGTAACTCCCAAACTGTGCATCTCGAAGTCTCAGCCACCATGAATGCTGTCTTCTCGGAAGCTGCACCACAGACTCCTTTCAATTAACCTTCTCCATCCTGTACAGTCCAGCATGACTGTATGCTGGGGACTAAGGGTACTAAGACCCCCCCTTTCCATCTACTAGAGCGAGCATGTCAGCAGTTCCTGGTTACCAGAGTGCTACTCTGCTTACCATTGCCGTTTCTACTGTGTTGCTTTAATCTCTACTCCAAGGAGGCATCATATTATGCCCAGAGGCAAAACACATACCACAGCCCTAATGTCTGAGGCTTTTGTTTCAAACCAAGCAGTTCTTAAATAGGAGCTGTTTAGATGCAGTGTGTTGCCAAAGGCTCTGTCCTGTCACCAGTGCTGACAGTGGGGGTAGCCGCCTCCTGCAGCAGCCACACATACTGACTCACTGAACTACTCTCACATCTTTTAATTATTCTTATGCTATTTTGGAAAATGTCTTTAGTCAATTTAGATAATGCCAAATTCCCTTCTGCTTCCCCCCCTCCACTTTTCTCTTGCATTGTGGCTTTATAAAATGGGTCATTTCCCTAGTTGTCTATAAAGCTTGGTGAGATAGACAAGTCCCACTTAGTGAAGAGTATTCTCATATCAAAATGCTCAGAATAGCTAACACAGTTCCAAGAATGACCCCTATCTGCTTGTCTTGAGTCATGGTCATTAGAGTGGAATGCTGTCTTCTAGGCCCTCAGTCTCCCACTCCTCTGTTCTAGCCTGAGGTGGAGCTCTAAAGTCACCTAAAGGCAATTTTCTGTTCACTAAGGAAGAATGCTACCTTGCTCATGGTTATAACTTAAGAAACTGCATCCACTACATAGTAGAGACACAATATGTTTGAGTTCAGCTAGCAGAAAACTTTTCTGAAACTGTATTGAGAAGGGTACATTAGCCAGTTGTCCTTTGCTCTAACAAAGTACTTGATGCTGGACAATAATAAAACTGAGTTTTATTTCGCTCACAGTTCTGGAAATGCCAGGATATGTGGCCCTGCTTCTTCTTAGATCTGATGAGAGCTTCTTACAGACTTTGCATCAGTCTCAGGCATACAACAGAGGTTACAAAGCAAGACTGGAATCCATGTATATCCTGCCCTTTTAAAACAACTTGCTTGTGAATAACTAGCTCACTCCACACATTGGCATTTATCCCTTCAGAAGGCAATGCTTTAGTGTCCTAATTAAGGCCCCGCCTCTTAAAGGCTCCACTACCTACCAACATTGGCACCCTGGGAACGAAGCTTCTAACATAGGACTCTTTGGTATATGGACGCCATATCCAACTCATAGCGAGGAGAGTGAGGCTGCTCCTACCTCTTACTTGCAAGCTCCAGGATCTCGCAGTGCCCCTCATGTGCCTGGAGAGAGGGGCTGAGCACCAAAGCTACAGAGTTGTCATCCAGCGTCTGGGGAGCTAAAGGAAAGAGTTTCACAGGGAACGTGACATATGAGCTGGTCAAGCAAAGAAAAAGCATTTCCAAGAATAGGGACTGAGAGGCTGGTCTTGACCACTCATAGGCATGAGAAAGGATGCTCTTGCCTGTGCCTGCAGGGTGCTGAACACTCTTCCCACAACTCATAGCGAGGAGAGTGAGGCTGCTCCTACCTCTTACTTGCAAGCTCCAGGATCTCGCAGTGCCCCTCATGTGCCTGGAGAGAGGGGCTGAGCACCAAAGCTACAGAGTTGTCATCCAGCGTCTGGGGAGCTAAAGGAAAGAGTTTCACAGGGAACGTGACATATGAGCTGGTCAAACAAAGAAAAAGCATTTCCAAGAATAGGGACTGAGAGGTCTTGACCACTCATAGGCATGAGAAAGGATGCTCTTGCCTGTGCCTGCAGGGTGCTGAACACTCTTCCCACAACCGCAGTGCCTCTGTCCCTGTCTTTCTCAGCCTGCATCTGCTTCTGTTCTTATAGGAAGCCCCTCTTCCAGTGCCCCAGCTGGCCACTCCTTGGCTAAGCCCTCCACTTAGGGACTCTGAGCATCCCTTCTGAAATCTGAACTCAACAGTAGCGCTTCCTGTTTCATGTCATTTCAACTACATGCCTCTTTTTAGCTGCAGTTAGGAACTCTAGGCCATGAGAGCCCTTCCTGGCCATCTTCAGATCAGCTTGAAGTTTTACCCTTTCCGCAGTGAGACCATCAAACTGCTGGCAGACAAGGCCTGGGCCTTTATTTAGGGCTAAGTCTCTCTGCCAAGATCCCATGAACCCAGATATAGGGAGGGGTCTTGTAGCCCCTGACCTGAGACACTGCCACTCCAGAGAGCTACCTATTTCTGAGTGCCCAGAGCTATACACATTCATCACATAGAAGCATCTTCCTTTAGGTCTTTTGTTTAATTAAACCTCCTGTCTCTACCTTCCCAGCACTGGGGTTACAGGTGTACACCACGCACCCAGCTTTTTACCTGGGTGCTGAGCATACAGAACTCAGATCCTCATGCCGCTTGTCCAGCTAGCTACCTCTCCAGCCCCAGAGCCACGCATTTCTTAATCCGTGACTAGGCAGACTCTGTCCTTGAAGCTTAGGACTCATTAGGGATTATGTGACTGAGCGTAAGGAGAGTCCTCTGCCAGGCTGATCAACCCCATCAGTACTGAACAGACGTCCAGTTCCCTTCCCCACGTGCTAATGCCACTGCCATTCACTCTGCTCAGGGAGTCCTCATCAGGGAAAAGCAGTAGAGGGCAGCCTTTCTGGCCTCTCGGGCTGGACTATGTACTGCCTTGTTGAGTTTGAATTCCTGGGCCAGCTGGACTGGGGGATGTTGTTACAGGAGGGTGGAGTCCCCTCCTTTTTGGCTCCTGGGGGTATCTTTAATGCCACCCACCAATGGCAGCATGCCTCAATATCTGTGTGCGCCAGGGTGAGACATATGGCGTATTTTTACCAAGTGCGTGCGGATCTGGTCAGGAAGGGAAGCTTGTCACTGGCACTTCCTTATTTGGCCATTGTTCCTTGCTGCCTTCCTGGCTTACTCTTCTGTGCTCATTTTTCTTTCTTCTTCCATGGCTTTGAGTGGACTCCCGGGTCCTGCCCCATCCCTGTTCTAGCTGGAGACTCGTCCCATATAGTATTATAATTAATTATATTTATACTTTTGGAGACTGGAGCCTCCATCAATGGCCATCCCATTGCCAGAACTGACTTACTCTGGGCCCTGCCCCAGTCACTGACACTCACGTGCATGCTATAAACACCTAGTAAATGCCACATGTCTGGATGCCCATCCTTCCTAGTTCTTCTGTCCTGGGACTCCCATTTGGCCTCTAGCGTTATCTAGCTGTATGTGCTTTTTACACGCAGTACTGTACAACCACAAGACACAGAACATGCTACCATTTGTTACCTTTCTAACTTCAAGTCTCCTTCACTGCCTGACCTCAGTTCCCATGGCTGTAAAATGGAGGTGGTGCCTATTTCTCAGGATTACCAAGATTAGGTATGACTAAAGTCATACCTAAGGTACAGTGATGGCCAGTTAGTGTCTGCTGGCTTTTTCTGTCTAGTTGACTGTATTGATTCATTGTTTTAGCCTAGAAGATGGAGGGCCAGCATTTCAATCAGTTAGGTAAAGTGAATAGCAAACAGTCCTAGAAACTCAGGACAGTCATCTGCCTATATTCACGGAAATTTCTAGACGCAGACTCTCAAACGCCCAATTAATTATCCTATATAAAATGATGCACTGTTTGCATACAGCCTACATATGGCTAGCTGCCTGTATATTTTAAGCCATCTCTAGATTACTCTTTAAACCCCCTTATGTAAATGCTATGCAGACAGTTGTTACTCTCAACTTTTAGGGAGTAAGAAAAGCCTGCACAGTATACATGTTCAGTATGGATGGATTGTTTTCCAGCATATCTTCTCTCCACAGTTGGTTGAATGCGTGGACACAGAACCATCAGGTGATCGCAATTCACAACCATGGGTCCTCCTCTGGGAAACACAAAAGCATGTGCCAGAAAAAGACTGGGGATAGTGTCAAACACCAGTGACTGCCCAGTGGTGCTGAAGATGCAGAGGCCTAGAAGGAGGATTCTGTTTCTTACAGTGAAATCTCACTACTTAAAGTCACTGTCACTTGGACATAGAGACCGTCAAGTGGAAGAGTCAGGCTGTCTCTCCACAGTCCTTCCTGTACTATAAGCATGCTAAGTCCTGAGGGTAAGCTGCCTGCTCCTGCTGCAATCCAGTCTTCGCTGTGCCTGGCAGCAGGCAACAGAGACCTGTGCTGGTTAGTGTCTCACAGATTAGCCCCCTATCAGTGTGGGCTTGCAGGCAATAAAAAGTGTGTAAGTTTCCAAACAGCCCATCATTTAGGCTCAACACAGCTTAGACGAATCTTCTTCCTCCTGCTACTGTGTACATTGGAGCCATTTTCCATGTTTATGCTGTACTTGTTACCATAACCCTTCATATGCTTACTGGCTGCCGACGAAAATCTACCATTTGAGAGTTTGGGCTCTGGGTCTAGCCATCCACCTTAAAATAACAGGAACTTCTCTGAGTCTCATTTGTGTGGAGAGGGTTGGCGGCTGACCTGCCTGGCACAGTTCTGAGGGGTTCTGACGGACGCTTTGGGGAAATGAGAGTAGTGCCTGCTGTACAGTGAGTGCTCTGTGCAGCCTGCTTAAGGCACCAGGGCTACAGAGGGAGTTCCAAGCAGGCAGCAGTGGGTCTGCTAGTTTAGTTTGGTTTGGTTTCTCTCAGAGCCATGCCTCAGGGCAAGGGCTGGGTAAATATTTGCATGGGATAGGAAGTTTAAAAGGCAGCTTAATCCTAGTTTCTTCTCCCAAAGTAATAAGAACTCTTCCTTCCAAGAAAGTTGACCAATCTTGAATCCTCAGGGTCAGCAGGAACAGCCCGTTATGTCAGTGGTGGAGGGGTTTCATGGCCTCTTCTCTTGATGGTACTTTCTGGAGCCTGGCTTCCACTCTGCCTTTGGTTGGTGACTCTGGAATGGCAAAATCAAGGCTCAGTAGGGGCTGGTGACAATACAGCCATGGTAACGTGCCAACTTCTGCTTATGGTTTGGCATGATCAGGGTTTTATTTGATGTGGTTTTTGCCTCCCTGTATCTCACTGCATTCCTCCTGTCAGGAAGGGACCAGAGGACTCAGAGATGCTAACCGTGTGTGAAATTCAGAGCTGGTCAGCAACCTGTTTGGGTAAATGACTGCTTTCCAGCCGATATGTTCCAAGACCATCCACTCACCAGCACAGGCAGCTTTGGGCTGTGCAGTTATCTTCCCTCTCAGAGCTCTGCTCTGTCTTTTCTCTCCCTTCTCTAGGGACTTTCTGTACCAGGCCCCCAGCTGGCAAAGCTGGCTGCCTCTGTCCCTCTCAGCCAGCTACTTAAGCCATGGCTCTCCTGGAAGCCCTAGGGATCATCTTACCTTTGCACTTGCTGCCTGTCTGTCTAGAAGCTTTCCTTATGGCCGTCTGCAGCGTGTGCCTACTCACTTGAACAAAGACCTTTCTGAAACTCTTCTTCCTCCAAGAGACCCTCTGAAGCCTCGCCTTCTCCCTTCTACCTCTACCTCCTCTGGGTGCAAACTTCCTGGACATCTTTTGACTCACTTGTTTGCTTGTATCGATGTTTTTCCTCACTAATAGTAGAGTCCACCGAGTGCTAGAACTATGCCTCCAGTGCCTGGAACACTTTGTACTCCATAAATGTGTGCTGAAGAGAAGGGGTCAGCTTACAGCTAACAAACACGTCAGGCTTTCAGGGAATGAATCCACCAGCACTGCAGGAAAGAAAGTGAACAAGGATCCATGGTGGTGTGGGAGCCGACGTAGCAGGCAGTGCCTGTGCACTACACAAGGGGGGGCAGGTGCTGCTCGCTCAGAAGTGGCTGTAGGCTGAAGTTGAGGGCAAGCCTGACACTGACGTCACACAGTGGCATTCTTCAAAGCTGGCACAGGGAGCTTTGGGCAGGTGGGCAGGCCTCTGGCTAGCAGAATACTGGACAGAAGTGCAGGCAGAGAGAAGCTGGTCTTACTACTGAGGCTCAGTTAACTTCCCAGGGTGATCAGTCAGACTGCTGGCTCACCCAGATAATCAGAGGTGGAACAGCATGTCCTGTCAGGTAACTTTTCCCTCTGAAACATTCTCTGCTACTGCCCTCACTAGAGCTACAGGAACCCTAGGTCCACACTGAGTGAACTTTTCATTATGACTTCTGCCAGGAGGAGAGGGTAGGGCTGAGTAAGTGGTTTGTGGCATCCAGGAGTGTTCATTTAGAGAGGGTCAACTGAGAACCCAGGAAGAAACCATACCTGTCCAAGATCATCTCCTCCCCACCAGACAAACAGAAAACAACTTTGGACAGACACGGGAGGAGTTAGAAAGGGGTGGTAGAAAGGCAAGAAAGTCGTGCAGTAATGAGTGAAATTCTCAAGTGGTTTTTAAAGGAATAAGAATGACATATTGATTTTCAAAATTAGAATACTAGGATTTAAGGGATGTTGTTTTTTAAACAAATGCCTACATTACATCCCTATAAAAACTCTGCTCTGATGGCTGACTGTCATAACTGGTGCTATGGGCAGAGTCTTAATCTAGAAGTCTCCCATAATTTTAGGCAAAACAATCCTGGATCGGTAATTGTATATTTTATACAACTCCACACTGAACACTGCATGTACACATCACAGACACTGTGAGAGGACGTTCAAAGGCATCAGTTATTAAAACAGGCCTTAGTCCTCCCTGGCCATACCCTGTGCCACTATGGTACACAGTCGCCACTAGCCACAGGTGGCCAATCATGCTAGTTAAGAGTAAATACAACTTAAAATTGAGATTCCTCAGACACAGTGGTAGAATTTTAGGAGCTCAGTCAGCATCCTTAGCTGATGGCTGTTGTTAGGCAACAGATCTAGATTTTCCATCCCTGTAGACTGGACAATGATGTTCTAGAGCAGTGGTTCTCAACCATCCTAATGCTGTGACTCTTTAATACAGTTGCTCATGTTAGTGGTGACCCCCCAACCATAAAATTATTTCACTGCTACCTCATAACTCTAAATTTGCTATTGTTATGATTATAATGCAAATATCTAATATGCAAGGTATCTGATACGTGACCCTTAAAGGGCTTGCAGCCCACAGGTTGAGAACCTCTTTTCTATAATGACTGCTGACAGTTGGTGCCATGCTACCCTGTGCTTATTTATATACATGCACGCCTCCACATGGTAGACAGAGACTGTTTAGTACGGCTACTGTATGGGCCTGTTCAGGAACCTACTCTTGTCACTTACCCCAGCATAGACGTCTTTTTTTTTTTTTTTTTGTTAATCAGCAACAGACAAACATATTCATCCTATCTCCTGGTGATGGATATTTGGCTGATGCTGAAGTCACACTATCATGTGACTGTCCTTGCCACTTAAATCTAGCTCTAGCCCGCTCTTACCGGTGATGTCCAATGAGGTGGTAGCCAGCATGCCAAGCACAGTCAGCACTCAGCACTCTCATCAGCTCGTGGGGCCTTCACAGATGTCCAAAAGCTTGTGTCGAGTTGTTCTAGCCTCCAGAGCATCCTGCCCTCCATCACCCCCCTTTACCACCCACAGGAGGCTTCTGGTGATGTAGAGCCCCAAAGCCACAGCCATTCACTCAAAGGAGGGTTGTTTCAGTTTTGTTTGTTTGTGCCACGTCCCCCAATAAACACACGCAGGCACATAAACACATACACACACAGTGCACACACATAGCCTGTTTTATATCTAGACTCATGATAGTTTTATTGACCACCTCCTGGGTACCTGGCTTTCAGAAGGCACCATGTCTGTTATATGAGTGTACAATGGAACCCTTGTAGCTTAGGAGGGGGGCAGGGGACACATGGCTGTCATTAGGCCTGGTCCCCAGCTCTGGACATGGTGCTTCCTTGGGAAGGAGGCAGAGAGTCTGCAGAAATGAAGGCAGTTGTGCGCTGGTGTGTGAAGAGAATTCAAGTGTTATCAACCTGGCCATCAGGGCTGATTGCTTTTCTCCTTAATGGAGGCCCAAAAGGAATTTTAATCATTTTGGTGTCTTTATTTCTAAAGTAACTCAGCCTCTCCTCCTCGCCCCTGTAGCTCTTCTCAGCCTGCAGGACACAGAGTTCACTCTGATTCCCTGGTTTGGATCCCCATCCTGTAAAGGGAAGAACTCTGAGCTCCCTGCCCTTCACTCAGTCACCCCCCATGACAGCAGAGACAGAGTAGTTCTGAAGACAGCTGCTGGCCAAAAAGTGACCCTGCTCAGAAGCACTGAAAGCCTAGACACCCTGAGCCTTTGTGCTCATTGACTTTTGCTGACAGAGTTTAAGCCACATTCTAGGCATTGCTATTC
Organism: Grammomys surdaster; assembly: GCF_004785775.1. Classification (NCBI taxonomy): domain Eukaryota; kingdom Metazoa; phylum Chordata; class Mammalia; order Rodentia; family Muridae; genus Grammomys; species Grammomys surdaster. Next base: position 8,741,228 of record NW_021604791.1, read on the forward strand.
GTCTTGAGTTCTCTACTAGACAGAAAAGGAAGTTATAAGCAGAGTGTAGGAGCCTTAGTTCAGTGCAGGCTTGGACCAGGGAAGGTGCATCAGGAAGGCTGCATCCATTCTCCCAGTGCCATAGGTCCTTCCTTCATCCTGCCTCTGGCAGCCCAGCTCCATCCTACCCCTTCTACTTCCCAGCTCCTCCTGGAGAAAGACCTGAATGTGCTTGGAAGCCGGACTTCTAGATTTTGGGGGCAGACACTTGGATTCCCCTGCCATCCACGCTCATGGCGCCCTGCATCACAAAGGGATGGGGGGCAGGGCTCTGCTCCTCCCTTCTCTCTCTTGCCCCAGGCCCATTAGCAGCCTCTCTGGCCCACATCCCATCTCTGAATCAGGCATGACCAACCCACACATGAATCTGAACTACCTCCAGAATAAAGTACAGAAAAGCAATAGATAAAGGCCTCATTTAGGAGAAGCTTAAATTTCAAGCATAGCAATGCTGGCTCAGGTCAATGGAGATTTACAACAGCAGGTGCAGGGGACCTTCGAGGAGGGGCAGGGAGTGATTTGTGTGCGTGTTGGGGGAGGGCAGAGGCCCAGGCACATTTGATCTGTCTGCTACTGGAAGAAAAATAAACTCCATTTGCACTTCTGTTCTTTAAAGAAACAAAAGGGTTGAAAGAAACTTTAAGCCAACCACCTACCCATCTATTCGTCTGATTCCCTCAAATAGATTAGAAAAGGATCCCAGGTTATTACCCACCTCTCCTTACCCCAAAATATGGTATGGGAGACACTAACACCCCCACCAACCCCACAGTGCACTCCTGCTCACAGAATCTTCTAATAGTCAGCTCAGTGACTCTGAGCTCACAGAATATAATGAAAAAGAAAGTTTCAAAGCAATCTTCTAAGAGACTGAGAACAAGGGGCCGAAGGGCCAGACAGCCTGTTGAAAGGCTTTTAAATATCATTCTGAACATCTGATTATCCTTTTCGATAAATGAACAATTAGCTGTAGCAGGGGTTATGTAACTCTTGGGCACATGTTACTTTAAGGCGAGTAAGTACTCACTGAGACCTGGATAAGAGCATTATGCCGAGAGTAGCACATGGCTAGACAGGACACTGTGTACGAGCCCCACTCTCCTCCCTCCCCACCCTATTTCATTGCCATTTCTAAAATAAGTACAACCTTATCTCCTGGGGAAAAATTCAGAGCACTATTGAAACCAGCAAACAGCTTGGGCCGAGCTGAGGTTCCGAATGGAGGAGAAACTACTGCCTGTGTGGTCTTCCAAAGCTCTTTATGGCTGCAAGCCCAGGAGACCTTCCAGGTTGTCTTCCTGATGAGAGGATCCTTGCATTACTTCTGTTAAGTCAGACCCTGCAAGCCCCCCACCACACAATGCCCCCATGCATGGCCTGTGATGGAGAACGGGAAGGACAGGATCTGAGGGAACATGGTTCAGGACCCATCAGAGGAAGTGGTCAGTAGGCCACCCCATTCCATGGACACCGTGTGGGATCCACCTGTCTCAAGTCAGGGAGGGGAACATCTGAGGAAGGGATCTCTGGGCCTCTCTCTCTCTGCCTCTGACTCGCTGGCCTGGAACACTGGTTCTGAAATTCTGCACTGAGAACGTTTTCTTTATAAAATCCAACAATGGCAAGCTCTTTTCAACTCGTGGAAAAGCATGTAGGCAAGTCCCATCCTCAAGTCTGCCTTCATCCTACGTTATCTTCACTGTTCATTTTTTATATTTATCCTTCGTCAGCCCTTCCCACCCGCCCCCCAGAAACCCTACGAAGTAAGCAAGTTGTAATGAGAAGGTACCAGCCGAGCTTCAGCCATGTGCGTGGTATAGTGAGTCCTTTGCATAGTAGTTCCTTATGTAGTGCAGAAAGTAAAACCAACAGAATTGTCACACTGCATGGAGAAGGTCTGGCCTCACCCAGTTTCCTGTACCTAACAGATGCAGAGACCCTCCCAAAGTCATCTCTGAGAGACAGCAAACCACATCATGCTATTCAGAGCTACCAGAAATGTCCATTCAGGTTGAAAGGGGACATATTAAAGAGTGTGAACCACGTGTTTGTAATTCAGTAGAATTAGCTCAGTGACATAAAAACAAGCCACTACTTAGGATCACACAGTGAGATCTGCCAGTTTGAATCCTTGGCTGTGTGAGAGCCTGCGTGCCAGCTGCCTGTGAGGATGTCACAGTTGGTAAACATGAGTGCTGGGGTAAGTAGATGCACAGGCATTTTCCCTCTTAGAGAAAGTTTTGTGACTGGGGAAGGGGCCAAGTCAATATGATACGGAAGAGATCTGGCTTTGCCATGGTACTAGCATGACAGGTGACACATGTGACCTGAAACTTGATGCTCACCTCCTTAAAGACACAGACAAACACTGCTCCTTCACTCACTGTGAATGGAGAAGTCCAGATCCCTTTGCAGTGCCTTAAGATGATTTAACAGGCTGTGTTGTTATGTTCATGGTGCCGTATCACATGTGTGGTGTTCTCCCATGTGTGTACAGTGCTGAGGGTCTCAGCGCTTCCCTTTTGCAGCCACAGAGCATCTTGATAAGTCACTTGGTACAGTCATGGCTTCTTAGAGTCACTTTGGAGAGGTTTCTCAGAGGTATCTTGGAGGCCAGGTTTAGAAGTAGCTGGGGGTACTTCACTGTGTTTATGATAGTCTGGAATTCTGCTGTGGCCTAGATATTTCCTGATGTATTATGGGTGTCCGGGTTGGGGGATGTCAATATCCTTTCCTACATCAGACAGGATGGGCCACTCTGGCAGTTTGACTTTGGGCTCTGCCAAGCCAAGGTGACCTGATATATGAAGCCTTAGCATGCATATGACAGTGTCATGTGCCTGTAACCCCAGGGTTAGATGGTGAGAGTAGGCTGATCCTGGGGCTCACCATCCACATCTACCACGTGTAGCTAATACAAGGTCAGTAAGAGATCCGATCTTAAAAAATAAAGTGGAGCTTGATAGCAGATACCCAGTATCAAGTACCTCTGTACACACATGGGAGAATACCACACACACACACACACACACACACACACACACACGGGAGAACATCACACATACACACGCACACACACACACACACACACACACACACGGGAGAACATCACACATACACACGCACACAAATAATTTTTTTGAATCTGCAAATTCTGCAGAATATTGCTGCTGGCTGTCCTTCCCTTCCATACAGTAAAAGCCTCAGAACTGGGGAGAGAATTCTGGGCAGCCATGTGCAATTATTCCATATTCTCATGTGAATATACAAGTCTTCCCTTGTCTACCAGCGTCCCAGACCTGCCTAATAATAACAGCGTTCAGCTGTCATTTATTTCTTTAATCAGCTATTTTTAGCTGAATTTGCTGGAGGCTTAGAAAGTAGTCAAACTGGTTTTTGTTATACTTTCAAAGATGATAGTTGGTACATGTAAATGTTTATATGCGATAGATAGATAGATAGATAAGTAGATGGGTAGATAGATGGATAGATAGATGGATATAACGATATATATGTGTGTGTGTGTATGTATCTATTCGTTCTAGAAAGCATAATTAAATAATACTTACTCACTGCCCCCATCCTCCTATTTTGTTCTTTGCTTACTACCAACCTTGCTACCCTCCCCTCCCCATCCCCAGAGGTAGTCAGTTCTGAGATCTATGTTTATCCTTCTCTTTTGGTTTTAAAAGACTTCTGTCAGATATGTGTGTATGCTTCAAAGACATGCAGTTTAGTTTTTTGTGTTGCACAGACAAACAGAATTTCTCAGCCAACTGGACTTGTTCTTCTGCAGTAGCTTCTGGGGGGGAGGTGTGCTCCACCTCCCCTGGTAGCCTGCAATTGCTCAGAAGCTCTTTGTTTGAAATTCCCTGCAGAGAAAGTTTATCATCAGCCCAAGAAAATCAGTTCTGTTGCTTTACAGTGTGTTTGGTCTGATTCTAAACTTTCCCCTCTAATCTCTCTGTTTTCCACATTCATTTACTCTGGGGGTGTCATCCATGAGCTGGCACCATGCTAAACCAGCAGAGAAGCAAAGAGAACACAGCACCCCTACTCCCACAGGAGCTTGTCTCAAACCTCCTGCCTCCTGCCCTCCACTGTTGCTTGAGTGTCAATAACGGTCTAAGTGATTCAGGGCAATGTCAGTGTTCAGTGAACAAGGGGATTTAGTGTACACCAGATCCAGAGGGGAAGGTTGTGGAAGCCAGCCTTTTGGGGTGTCTAACTATACTCTGAGCCCCTTGTGACCTCAACATTGGTATTTCTGGCTTGAACTGTTTCTGGCAACCTCATTTGCTCATACAAATGTATTGTGTCATTACCGTGACACTTAGGCAGGGGCCCCTACCGCACGTATAGTTCCAGGACTTAGCAATTAAAGAGGAAAGTGGCCTCATAAGGCCTGCAGCCTGACAGCCCAGATTACAGTTTTATACGTGAGAGGAGCTTAAAAGCCACCGTAGGTCATTAAACATGAGATTGATGACACAGATAGAATGCCTGGGTAGGGTAACTGCATGACCTCAGAAATATATATGTATTTTTTCATGACAATATATATGTACATGACTTTATCTATATATATACATATATTTCACACATTCTTGACTAGCCCCCACATGACTCCATCTCCAGAATGACTGACCTTCTTTAATCCCTGACTAAAATGTAGTGGAAGCCAAGACTCCTGCCATCCCATTTCTAAAGCTGCTTCCGTTGTCTGCACAGGACTGCTGTTGGTGGAGCTGCGTGCTTCTGGAAAGTCATACTGTGCGTGTCCTCAAGCCTGCTTCTGCCAATTGGACTTGTTACTAAACTGCAAAATTTAATTAAATGTTTTCACATACTAATGAAATATAAATTTTTAAAAAGCAATCTTCGGTGACAAACCTAATCGAATGCTTTCTAAAGCCTCTAAAGATGAGCCACTTTTAAACAGCTTTTGAAGTTTGAACAAGGCAGCTGCAAAAGGTTTGGAGATGGGGGTAAGACATTAAAATCCAGAAGAATTCTGCCTTCCAACTGTACTACGGGTTTCTTTAGCTTATGGCCCACTTTAAGTGGACTACATGGTAGTCAGACATAATGCTTTGTGAGAAAGACCTCTGTGCCGCAGACAATATCTAAAGCAAGGACTAGCAAGATTAGCAAATGTGCCAACTAGATTTTAATTTAAAACAAGGTTACAATTGTGTGTGTGTGGGCAGGTAGACATATAGGTATAAATATCTGCGTACATGTGTTTGGGCGCCTGGATGTGGGCATGCGCATGTATACATTTGTATTTTGGTGAATCTATGTGAATATGTGTTCATACGTGTTTGTATTTGGGTACATGGATGTGGATATGTGTGTGATTACTGATCTGTGTGTGTGAGAAATTGATTCACACGATTCCCGTTTCGAGTAGTCTCCCGTTCTCCTGGCCATTCCAAGGCTCCTTGGAGATGCGGCTCATGCTGTCTTTGGCCTCGCCTGCTTCCTGGGATCTCCCTCCTGGGGATTGATTTCTACAGTTCAAACTTCTAGAAGATTTCACTTTCAAAGCTTATTTGATTTTCATTTTGTTAACTTTGTTCTTATTTACCAAGACTTATAGGGAGAGCCTCAAGGAAAGAGTCCACTTTAAAAAGCAATCATTTCAAAGGAGAGAAAAGGGAGTGTCAGCCTGCTGGATGGATGAGGGAGGTCATGACCTCTCGGTGCTCTGACCTCTTTGGCCCTGTCAGACCTGAGATGACCTTCTCCTGACTGCCTCCCAGAGGCAGCCCCTGCTGTTTAGAGCCCGCTGAGCTTCAGTGGGATGCAAAGAAGAAGGTGGGCTGGGTGTTCAAAACTACAGGGGAGTACAAGGATGAGGAGAACCGCTTAGCCCTGAAAGTACCTACCTTTCAGATACTGAATGTTTATTTTTGACTCTCATATTTCCCAGATAGATTTCAAGGGTCTGATGAAATTTTAGGCCTCTAAGGAGAATAATATCAGTAAATAGGGAACAGTTTCAGATCCACTTCTACCCATGCCTCTTCTCTTCAGCGTGTCCAACTGCACAAGTCCCTGCGCCTTATGTTTGATCGGCATGCGTAGGTGTGCACACAGCTGCGCGAGTGTACGTTGAAGACTTTCCATAAGGAGCACTTCAGCACCAGCCAAGATTGGCCCAACCTCTAATCTGAGGTGCTTCAACTTCTTGAATACCTGAAGAATAAGGGCAAACATGAGAAAGCCAGTAGCTTGTGAAAAGGTATTTCAAGAACCAGGGAGCTCGAAGCGTGATCCCTGGGAAAACTAGAGAGAATTCGGACACGCCATACAAGGAGTGGTGCAGGATTTCAGCCATCCCAGGAGAATGCTAAGCCATCCAAGCCTCCCTCCATTTGAACAGTGTTATGGCTAGAATAGGCCGTCTTTGCAGGGTCTGCGGCTATGGAAACCACTGTTCTCCTCTTGCTGAAGGGAAGAGGCTTGAGTAAGTGAGAAGGGTGGGGGGAGACCTGTGGGAAGGGCACCAACACAGGAGCTTTGTGTAGCTACTCCAAGGAGTAACGAGACCCTGCCCAAGGGACCGCAGACCTCCGCAGAAAGACATTGCGGAGACATGAGTCATGCCCCATCTTAGAAGAACACAGTGGTGCCCCAGGGGTTTGGGAGCCTCCCTTATCAAGAGGTGGGCCTCTGAAGTATACAGACCATACTCAGCTACAGGTTGGCATCAGCCTATTTTATTATCTATTTAACTAAGGGGTTTAAATGAGAATTGCCTGGAATTGTACACGCTGTTATCAAGTGAGCCGACTTAATGGATCAGACTATCCAGGGAGTGTTAGAAGTAACTGAATATGGCACCTGACAGAGTGCAGAGTCAAAGAAGGCTGTGCAACAGGCCTGGAAAAGACTCACACCTTGTGTGGCCAAAAAGGAAGGACCTGGGTCTAGCCACAAACCATCCAATATCTACTCCTGGGACAGGCCGAGGTCTTCCCAATAAGAATGGCACTTACACTCTGTTGTGAAAGAATTTCTGTAGTCTAAGGATGAGCTACTTGTATTCTTAATGTTTCACTCAGTCACATGGTCTTAACATGAATGGAAGCATGCAGTGTCTGGTAAGCCGCCTTTGGAGCAGCACGGCACGAGCTTGGCTCCTATCCTTGTCACTGGTCGTCGGGGAGACGAGTGTCACTTCTCAGTGGCTCACTTGCTCCATCCTCAAAGTAAGAATGGTAAGAACGTCCCTCTAGCTTCCACATTGGCTTTCTGTAGAGATTAGACGTGCTCATGTGCGTGAACTGCTTGGTGTGGTTACCAACGAGAGTGAGCATCAGAGCACAGAGATTGCTCTTAACCTAGGGAGTGATGATGGTGACGATGATAATAACAATGTGAAATAAGATAAAAGGCTTTTTCTGCTTGTTTGTTTATTTTACCTTATTTGGAAAGATGTGTGCAACTTTTACTACATGTCTTGGATAAATAACTGTAAGACTTAGTGGGAATTAAGGAGATTATGAAAAATGTCTGAAGACTGGTTAGAGGTGACTCCCCTCTGACTGTCTGCAGAGCACATGTATCCTGGATACAGGAATGCTGGAGAGGGTCAGCAGGTCAGCAAGTTACCCGGGGCGAGTGGTTTGAACAGCAGACGTAACTGACTTTGTCAGTTGTTGGACTTTGCCTCTGGTCCAGCGGTCTCTGCTGTTCAGTTGGGTTCACTCAGGCTAGCAGTAACCCATACACACTTCTTTCTATTAAACAGCCTGCTCTGTAGTTGACCTCAGCCCATGAGATTTCACAGCCTTTTTTATCATCTTTGGTGTATAATTTACAAATTCCTCAAATAGTCTAGACTTTATAGTAAATAACCTTTAGTCTAGATGGCTTCACCTTCACCTCCACCTAATGGGGAAACGGCATTCTCTGTAGTCATTCCCCAAGTAGAAATGGACAATGTGGAGAGTGAAACGGCTTCTTTGGTTCTAGAGAACATGAGTTTTTGACACACAGTGCTAGTCTGCTAGCTAGTCTCTTAGAAGAATTAAAACACATTTCATCCCTGGGAAATGGTGGCACAGGCCTTTAATCCCAGCACTCAGGAGGAAGAAGCAAGTATATCTCTGAGTTTAAGGCTAGCCTGGTCTACAGAGTGAGTTCCAGGACAGCCAGGGCTATATTAATGATGTTTTTCCTTGTCTCTATGCCATCATTTCTTGACAAGGTAATGAATATTTTAAAATGATAGATAGATAAATGATAGATAGATAGATAGATAGATAGATAGATAGATAGATAGACAGATGAAGAGATAGATAATTCCTTACATGATTTTACATAAGGAACCTTCGTTAGTGATTGAAAACCCACATCTTTGGCCTTCCTTCCTTTATTGAGACACACAAGCTGTGTTGTCTTGGTTAGAGCTGCAGTGGCAGTAGCAGGTAGGGTGTGAGGCTATCCCACTCTGGCTCTGTGCATCTCAGTGTCAGACAGGGTGTGAGGCTATCCCAACCTGGCTCTCTGCATCCTAGTGTTTCCTAGCTTTGAACCTTTTCAGGATTTGAGGAGAAGTTATACGCGTGTGTTTCAGAAAACTATACATTTTCCCCTTTCCACAATGTTTGGGATGGAACTCTTCCAAGGAGTTTGTGTGGACTCCTGATTTCTCTCCATCAACTTCCTACTACCCCTCACTCCTACCCCAGCCACATCGGAGTCCTCCATGCTCACAAAGTCTACTGAGCCAGGGGCTTCCTCACACTGGTCTTTACCTCGACACCCGTTAGGTGTGGATTTTCCCCAAAGGTTCCTGTGCTGTGAGATCAATCCCTAAGGTGCTGATATGACAGAATGGTAGAACCATAAAGAGGTGAGACCCACTGGGAGGTGAGCAGGTCACCAAAACCCCCCAGAAGGGAGCAGTTGTGGTTTTGCAACAGAGTTGCTAAAAGAGTGAGTTGTGTAAAGAGTGAAACTGACCCTCCTTACCCTGGACCTCCTCGCCTGGACCTGTGATCTCCCCACACACATTGCCTCATCACGGTGCCACACTGTGGCAGCAGCCAAGAGAGGCTGCTCACCGGAGGCTAAATGGGTCTTGGGTTTGAGCCTCTAAGAGTATAATGGAAACTCCCTGTCTTTATAAGGCTGCCCCCCCACCCCTAGTATTTTATTGTAACTAAACTGATGTGACCTTATGTATTAGTTATTTTACTGCTGCTGTGATAAAATACCACGGCCAAAAGCAACTTAGGGAGGAAGAGGTTTGTTCGGCTTATGGTTACAAAGGATGGAGTCTGTAATGAAAGGATGGAGTCTGTAATGGCAGGGAGAACAGGTATCAGGTATGGTGTCTGGGATGGGAAGCTAGCTGATCACATTTTCATCAAGAGAGCTCCCCTCCCAGTGACATACTTTCTCCAGAAAGGCTCTCTATATCCTGAAAGTTCCATATCTCCCCCAAGCAGTGCCACGAATGGAGGGCCATTTGTCAAATACCTGAGCCTATGAAAGACAGTTCTCATTAAAACCACCATGACACAGTTCAGTGTTTTATGGTTTTTTTTTTTAATGGCAATACATCAGATATTTGTAGAAACCAGGAAACATTTATTAGGTAATTTTGTCCACTCCTAAGAGTTATTACATACAGTGTCACACACTAATCAAGAGTATGGGTTCAGCCATTCACATACCAACTTTCTCTGTGGATGCAGCCGGGGTCCTTTGAATACCTTTGTCTATGCTAGATATATCCCTGTCTAGTTTAAAATTGTTTGACTCTACCTCTTCCTTCCAAAAATGATTTCCTTGATTATCAACATTGACAAATATCTCCTTATTTCATAGGCATTAGGACAGCTATGGTTAAGAAAGTAGATATTAGTAAATGTTGACAAGGATGTGGAGGAACTGAAACCTTCAGGGTATTGGTGGGGATGTAAAGTCCTTAGGGAAGTGTGGACACAGAAACATGTCCATGCAAAACTACTGACATGATAACTCAGAGACGGAAACAACCCAGATGCCTGCCAACTGAGAAAACTGCCTTTGGTAATCTGGGTACCTGAGCAGACACATGAATCGTAGTATATCCATTCTGTCAAGTGCACTATAGCTATGCAGTAAACAGAAATGAAATGGCCACAGCCTGAATGACTCCTGAGAACAAGGCAAATACAGGAAGCCAGCTGCAAGGGGCCACGTGTTCTGTGGTGTATTTAGATGAAATGTCCAGTCAGTGCATCCATACGGACAGCAGACTGGTAGTTGCCAGGGGAAGAACTGAAAGTACCTGTTGACTGATTTGGGGTTCCTGTTGGGATGATAAAGATGTTCAAAACTTGACTGTGGGATTTTGGTTGGAGTCTGAATATACAGAAAGCTATTTTATGGTAGACACTTGAAATGGAAAAGTATGTGGTATGTGGATTACATGTCGATAAAGTTGCTATCAGACTAGGTGGGGTACGGGCAGGCTCTGCATTGATCACTGGCCGCTCTGGTAGAGGAAGGAAGATGATGTCAATGAACAGGTTCCTGTGTGGCAGCTGGTGCTCAGGCCTCCTGAGCCCCGGAGAATGGCAGTGGAGGCCATCACTCAGAATTATCCCATGAGGGAAGAGAAAGCGGGGTTTGTTTCTATGAATATATAGTGCCCAACACTTCTAGCCTGCTCATTGGAAGGCCCAACAAACTGCTACAGCCAGAGAAAGTTCAGACAAGAGATAGTGACAGAGACAGACAGAAGGGTAGGTGTCCCAGGTGGACAGCAGAGCACATGGGCACTACCAACCCTGCAGGTGAGGTCTGGATGACTGCAGAGACATGGTGAGACCATGGCAGTACCTACTCACAGGAGTACCTAAACCTGCCTGTCAGTGTTCTCATGCCCTACAGGGAGAGATTGTACCTGGGACCTCAGAGGGGTCACATGAGAGGTGAAGAGTTGACACTCGAGATGTATCTAAGAATTGAGGATGAATATTCTCAATATGTCTGTATTTTATGAACCTCTGTTGTCTAATCCTTAATTATTTCTCTTCTGAATGGATGCCTAACAGAAAAGCAGTCAGTCACTGATTGACACTTCATTATTATTATTATTATTATTATTATTATTATTATTAGCTTAAGCTGCTTCCCCTTTAATGGTCCTGGCACCATGTTTAACACAGTGAACCACTTTGAACCTGCCCATCCCAGCTGGTGTGGCTTTGTCATCTCCCTCCATCTTGCCGTCAGACCCTCTGGAAACCATCAGTGGAGTCCAGACAAAGGCTCCATCGTAGCACGCACAACCATGCTCCTTTGTGTCCTTCTTGGTTTCCCAGGGCTGCATCTGAGGGTCAAAGCCCGAAGGGAGCCTGTTTCCCCATGAAGCCTCAGCGGGCTGTGACTGGGGCCAGGGGCAGTGGTGCCAGGCCATTCTGAGTCCCACTTCTGTCAAAAGCATTCACACTCGTCCTGTCCCATTGCTTATGGGTAGTGGAAACAGCGCAGTTAGTGAACAGCCAGGGGAAACAGGGTCATAGGAATTCCAGACAAACTTAAGGGTTTGCTCACTTATGAAAATATCTCTGGACTGTTTCAGGATGTGACTCTGCAATTAACCTGACATTCCCCAAATCCCAGATTGCTGTGAATGATGTCTTCGTGGCTCTCCGGGAGATTGCTGGAGCTAGGAGTGTCATGAGACAGTTTAAGTCTGTGTATGTGCCTGGAAATAATACCCATCAGGTGAGTGTATGTGATTATAGTACCTGTCTATCTGCTGTGTTTTAGGATTGAGGCCACAGCCACAAGGCAGTTTCCCCTCAGTCCCTGTAGAATAAGGAATGCGTTCTGGATGGACTCCCAAGTTCCCCCTTAATGGAGCATTTGGGCTCCACTAAGTCTGAAAGTGTCTCAGTTCATTTGGGCCTCAGACAATGTAGCTGGTGAAAAGTGGATTGGAAATCACCCATGTTATAGCCGTGGGTCTGTCTCAGCTGTAGACTATAGCCGAAGGCAAGGTGCTTCCTTAGGACCCAGCTGCCAATCATTCCAAGGGAGAGAGTGGCTAGACATAGTCCCAGTTTTATTCCTCTAGCAGTTGATCAACATGGTAAGTGATGATAAAGCAAGTATTTGTCAGACTGTGGAAAGGAAGTTTGTGACAAGGGAAACAACTGTTAGTAAAATTCCCCTGCAGCTTTCTAAGGACAGTGTGAGAACCTACAGAGAATGCTTTGACTGACCTTGAGTAGAAAGATATGACAACCCAAGATTAAAGGAGGGGGTTCTGTGATACCGAGTGGGATACCATGCAGGAATTCCCAAGGGGAGTATAAGGGACAAGACACCTGGTGCTATGAGACCTGGGAGTTTCTCGTAGTCAATATAGAGTCAGAACTAAGGAGCCTGGTGGCAAACATGAGCTTCCATGTAGAACAAGTATTTCTGATGGGAAAGATCACTGAGCGTGGCTCTTCTCTCCCTCCCCGTGATGTCTCTGGTAAAATCTGCTCATCTCCTGAGGCTTCTTGGTGCATTTGTTGTGCCATGGTAGGAAGCTGGGACAGATGAGGAACTCATCCCAAGGTGATGACTATTTCAGTGCGTGTGTAGATAAACTGATGTCCCATGACAACTCAGCAGAACCCTGGCTGGTTCTTCCTCCTGCGTGCTCCTACAGTACCCCTGAGGAGCACGCCTGTCCTCAGTCTCCCCTTCGCTTCCCACAGCAAGGAGGCCGGAGAAGCAGCAGTGTGAGGCCCAAAAGGAAGTCATCTGCCGTATATACATAGCAGCCATGGGCAGGTGTTGTCTTTGCAGCCCCCACACACGCCTCTCTAGACCTTGATTCTCAGAGAAGTTCTAGAAGTATTGATCATTGGTGCTGATACTCATCCAAAATCACCCACAAAGATATTGAGACCCCAGAGTTTGGCTCTTAATGGTAAAGTAGTGTTTCTCATCCTTTATTTTTTAAATCTGAGACCAGCACCACCACAGAATATAGCCAATCAGATCACCAAAGGTGTAAGCTTATCATTTCAAAAAAATCAGCATTTCCGAGTATGTGTTATAGACTAGTTACAGAAACATGCTGGGGCTGGTGATACGGGACGACATTTAAACCACAGACTGTCAAAAGGCAAATGACTGCACTAGTCGGCAGAGAAAACAAACCACAAAATTAATGAGGTCTCTTCCATTTTATGACCATCACAGGGCACTGATTTGGCCAGCTTCACATAAACACACGTTAGCTGTAAATCATGGGCGTGATAAGGACACTGATGAGCTACCTGGACCCTGTCTCCCCACCGCAATGCTGTCACCCCTCCAGGCCTCCATATTACATATTACATATTACATATTACATATTACATATGCTTCCTCTCATAGTAAGGCGGTGACATCAGCACACTCAGCAGAATGCCCCAATGCTGGTGACTGACAAATGGGGAGGGAAGGGACGTGGAGAGCACACTGAAGGTGAAGTTAGGAATAGTGTAAACGTAGAGAAACGCTCCACAGCAGCAGAGAGAAAGGGAATGAAACAGGCAGACTTGCTGCGCACAGCTGCCTTTGAATCCGAGTCTCAGGCTCCACTCGATGGGGAGTTCCAGCTTTGGGGGAGACAAAACATGGTGAATCTCCAGGAAGCTAATCTAATCTCCTAAAAGATATAGCAGAATTTAAAATAAAAAGCACATAGAAGTTTATGTTTAAAAGTTTTGGGGTAGCTGGGTAGTGGTGGCGCACGCCTTTAATCCCAGCACTTGGGAGGCAGAGGCAGGTGGATTTCTGAGTTCGAGGCCAGCCTGGTCTACAGAGTGAGTTCCAGGACAGCCAGGACTACACAGAGAAACCCTGTCTTGAAAAAAAACAAAAAAAAAAAAAAAAGAATTTAGAGAATTAATACCAGTCCAATTCTTGTGCCTCAGACTTACTGTGTGGGGACTTGTAACAACATCGGGAAAAATAAAGAGCTACCCAGAAAAGCGACATTTTGAGGTCAAAACATTACTCTGAGCTGAACTCATTTTTCCTCCTGTTACCAAATAACACTGAGACCTTTTTCATGGGCTTCTAAAAGTGACATGGGGCTGTTACACTATCCATCTGCTGCCTAAAGAGTACACTGGCTCTGTGTCATAGACCTCTAACACCAGCCTGCTGTGGGCAGGACCATGACTCTTCAGGAAATTCAGTGCTAACATTTTCTTGTGCCGTCAGAAGTTGGGGTTTAGGGGTTGTCCCTGTAGACCAGAAGCTGCTCAGGTGCCTGGGCCGGGGTCTTCGTACCTTCCCATTTCTTATTGTATCTTTCCCAGCCCTCCCCCTTGCCCCCCCCCCCGCCTTCCATGGCACCATGTCTGATGAGCTGCGTGCCTCAGCTGCAGCATCAGGAGAGCATTCACAGTCTCAGGGGCAAGGAGCTCTCAGGCCTTCCAGTCAAGTGTCATCTGCCTCCAGAATGATGACAGTTGCTGTTGCTGCATAAGTCTCTAAGACAGAGGCCATGGGGCCAATGAAGCCCATATGTGAGCCTTCTTCCATGCCCCTAGTGGCTGAACAAGAGTGTCTAGAGCCCCTGTGCCCAAGGAGGCTCAGTTCATCTCACACCTAGGGAAACACGGCTCTGAGCTGTCTCTGGGACCCATCTCCTTCGTCAGCACTCCATAACGCTGGCCAACAGCTCTGTACTCTAAGGCAGCCTCTCTTCTCCCTCCTAATTGTATTGCTAACTACTTAACCCCAGACCTGCTCGACTACCTTTTGGGGAGGAAAAAATAGCACAGGGCAGAACTAAACTGAGGTCCAGAAAGCTTGATATTGTCCCAAAGACACTTCTAACTGGTGTGATTTCCAGGAAAATCTTTAGTAAGCCATTTCTTCATATTGACATTGAAAAGATTTCATTCGATGTTTTAAGGAACAGTTTGCTTCTGGATAGAAGGAAGGAAGGAAGGAAGGAAGGAAGGAAGGAAGGAAGGAAGGAAGGATTAAGAGATAAGTCAAAAAACTTTTTAATCTTCAAACAATTTCCTTTAAGGAGATAAAAGGAGAAAAAATTCTAGTATCACACACACACACCAAAAAAAAAAAAACAACAACAACAAAGTAAACGAGGCGTAGGATTGCCACATAAAGCCACCAGCATTTCAAACAGATGTTTCCCAGTGCAATGTTGCATTAAAGCAAGCTGGACACCCTCTGTGAGCCCAGTTTTCCTAAGATGTCAGTTCATGGAACCTTGTGTAGAAAGAAGCAGGACCCAGGGCTTCTGGCTCCAGGCACCAGCCAGCAGAGCAAAGTCCCTTTTGATGGGATGGGGCTGGACACCAGGTCAGGTCTTCTTGGTAACAGATACCTACTTAATGTCAGAAATCACTGTGCAACTGGTCCCTTCCTCAGGTGCTCAGCTCAGGCTTACAGACACAACCACACCTTATCTCTACACAGAACTTATAAGAGATACACACAGGTATTTTGTTTTTCATAGTTTCTTTGAGTATGATATTTTTAGGCCCAATTTGTTCTTGAAAACATACTGTAGTGGACACAAAGTCCCGTCCCTAGCCAAGAGGCTACTTGCAACCAATGCTTGCTGGAAGAGGAAAAATTCACTGGGGAAAACGATTCCAATTTTTTATACTCATTTTTATTATATTTATTTTTATATATTTATATTTTATTATAGATAACTCATTTTTAAATTTTTTTATTATTTTTAGTTTTTATTCCCCAATTGGTATAAATGCAGATATGCTCATTTACCAAACATTATTCTGACCTCAATGTACTTTTTTCCATCTTATATTTTTTTAAAATGGTGGCATCTTCGTAGGACCCTAGTCATAACATGGGTGCTGTGCATTCTGGGCCTAGCATCAAGGCTAGCTCTGTGGTGCCAGCCTGCCCAGAACTGGAAGGCAGTCAGTGGAGCAGTAGCCACCTCACTTTCCTGGGACAGCCCTTGTGAGTTCCATGAGGCATGGCGCCATCCACACAGTGATCTGGGAGCTGTTTGACTTGGTGCTGAGGTTTCCCTTTGCTCGGAAACCTCGTGCCCTGGAGGAGCTATTTTCTCAGCCATAACTCCTCAGCCCCAGCACTCCTCGAAGAGACACTCCCAATTATTATTCAAGAATTGTCAGACTTGGAGAAGCCCAAAGCTCTAGCTGTCTATCAAATATTTGTCGTTCTCCCAGTCTAGTGTACCATGCAGGGGTCATTTCTGCCGTTAGTAGTCTTGCCTGTCTCCTGGTTTGACATTCTTTCTTTATCAGGTTGCCAGGGAAACAGAGCTGGAAAGTTAAGCAAAAGTCAAATTCCTATGCAGAGGGCACAAAGGGTTTAATAACCCTCTGCCCACACAGGCAAGTGAGGAAAGAGTGAAATTACTACGGTTTCATCTCAATCCTCAGTGTGTCCATGGCTGAGACAGTGCTGTGGGTCTTTGAACCCTCTTTCCTTTTTCTCCTGAGAACAAGCAGGAACACATGGTCTAGGTTCCCTTGCAGGTAACTAGACCTGTGACCAACCCTGGTCAGTAAATTATGGGTGGAAGTGATACAGTCTCATGCAGGGTGGGAATGTCTTTCTGGACATCCTGCCCCATCTCTCTTTGACCTGTCCTCAGATGAGGCTGCTGTCTTCAGTACCCGGCTGCAATGCCCTGGGGATACTGATCTCACTCACTATGAGGTCTCTGAGTGAGAATATTGCCAAACACAGACCCCACCCTATCCCGGGAGCTCCTAGGAGTTGGGACAGAAGCGAAGCATAAATGATAGAAGTGGGGACCTGCTTAATACTGCTTAAGCCTGCACAGCTGCTCTACCCTGTAACTCTGTGTGACCCTAAGAAAGATGTGGTGGCACTCCAGAGAAGCCCCACCTGTCTGTCACCTTCTGCTGCTCCTTCCCTGAGAAGTGCATGCTTGCTCACAAAGTACCAAGTTCCGTGACAGCCAAAGCTGCTTTACATTATAGAAAGGGACACTTTCTATAATGGCCAGCCCGTCACACACATTTCTCACCTCACACTGTTCACTCACATGCCAGGCTGCACTCTGATTTTAGCCCTGTCACCACAGACCCTCCCTTGTCACATTCCCAACATTCCTCCCTACTGATGTCCCTCTTACTGAACAGCTCCCTGTCATGGGCACTTGAGAGCTTGTGGTGGTTTGGATAGGAATGGCCCCCACAGGCTCATAGATCTGAATGCTTAATCATTAAGGAGCAGTGTTACACACCCTACTGACGGATTAGGAGGTGTGCCCTTGTTGAAGTGTCTTTGGAGGTGGGTTTTGGGGTTTTGAGTGCCCACTCCAGGATGAATGTGTCTCCTTCTCTTCTCTTCTCTTCTCTTCTCTTCTCTTCTCTTCTCTTCTCTTCTCTTCTCTTCTCTTCTCTTCTCTTCTCTTCTCCCTCCTCCCTCCTCCCTCCTCCCTCCTCCCTCCTCCTTCCTCTCTCTGTCTGTCTTCCTGCTGCTTGTAGACCCAGCTACCAAGTCGGCTTGCATGCTACCATGCACTCTACCATAAGAATGAACTAAACCTCTAAAACTGTACGCAAGTCCCAATTAAATGCCTCTTTATGAGAGTTATTATAGTCATGTAGTCATGGTGTCTCTTCACAGTAATGGGACAGCGACTTAGATAGTGGTGTCTAATCTTTTCTTACTTCAAATAATAAGTGGCTCTTTCTGGATGGATTTCCATGCATGAACATAACCAAAAATAAACTGCTAGGAGTGGAATTGCCCTGTCAGATGCAGTCTGAGCTTGGGTAAGTACTTCCAAATTACATTCCGCGTTGATTAAAACAGTTTCCTTTACAACCAGCCTAAGAGTGCCAGGTACCCCATGGCAAAGTCAAATGTATATGCTTCAGAAAGTTGTACTTTGTTTTTTTTTAGTCTGAGTCTTTAAAAAAAAAAAAAAGTATCATGGTCAGGTGACTCACAAGGTGCTGTAACTCCAAGGACACACACATACCCCACGAATGTCCCTGAAGGCACATGCACATAAATAAAAGAAAGCTATCCTGCTGTAACTTCCTCTGATTTCCTCTAGTTGTAAGCAAGGTTGGCCAGTAGCGTTGTCTGTACCTTATCGGTGTTCCTACCCAGTGCTCACCCAGCATGATCACTAGTCATGAAGTTTCTCCCTGTACATCAAGAAACTGAGATCCTCCACTGAGCAAACATAGACCTCCCAGATGTACGTGAGATGTGATGTTGATCTACTATACACTGCTGCATTTCCGAAATATTCTCAGGGACTTAGAATATGGGGAAATAACTTAGGGCTCTTCTAAGAATAGCAAAAACAAGCTAGCGATAAGGTCAGCACACTGACATATCTGTAACCACGGCTCCAGCACCGTGTGTTTACCCATGTAAAGAGCTACACGGAGCTCTAGAGGAGCTGCCTCTCAGCAGTGCCTTGCTAGAACTTGGCTGTTCTAGAGTGATATGGACCAGACAGTGTAGGGAGGGGAGACACCATGTGTGCCTTTGCACTGAGCACCCCACATGCACCACCAGATGAGGCTGGGGCAGCAGAGATAGCAGTGAGTCTGGGAGGAAGGTGGCCCCGTCTGTGGGAAAAGAAAACTCAGGAAGGGCTTTCCAGCAAGAACTCAGGAAAGAGGTCAGTAGGACAGCCACCTCCAGACAGACCTAAATATGGGCCTGCAGGGTATTTAGGTCACAGAAAAGAAAGTGCTCAGAGCACCATCCATCAAAGCAGACGTGTCGTAATGTAACATCACCCTTATTCGACAGACATACCTATGGTGCTCTGTGACCTGGTTCCCACCTGGGTCACATTCCTTTTGTCATCTTAACTTCCTTTTCTGACATAGTCATACATGGAGCTGAGCTCTGTGGGGGAGGAGGGATGAGCTTGGATGTTGACAGTCATTGCAAATAAACACATTCTTGTGAAGGGGATGAGTCTTAGAAAATGTTTAGAGACCATCTTCTTATTTATATCAAACAACAAGACTTTGTTTCCTACCATCCTTCCTACATAAAATTGTCCCTTTAAATCTAGATTGAGCATTTGATCCTACTGTAACCATAGCTCTGGTGAGGGACATTTGGTCGTAGAAGAAAGTAGTGAGGCAGGGCTGTACTGAGCATTGAATGAGTCCAAGCTGGGATCCATGTGCTGTTAAACACTTTTAAAGGACTAAAACGTCTCCTTTTAAAAAGGAGGGAGAAGTAGGGAGTTAGGAGCAGGTGTGAAAGAAGTTAAGGGGAAGAGTGGGGTAAATATGATCAAAATACATTGTATGAAGTTCTCAAAAAATTAATAAAAATGTTTTTAAAGTCTCAAGATTGTTTATTTGTAAGTTATTTTTCCATATTCTAGTCTTTTCCATCATCTTGCACATAGAAAATCATAGCCATTGCTCAGTATCAAACTAAAGTTTCTCCACGTCCTTGGATGCCGATAAAACTGTCTGCAGACACAGCAGACATCGCATTCACTCACAGTGCACTGTCTGTCTGTCTTTCCAGGCATCCTACAAGCCACTGCTGAAGCAGGTCGTGGAAGAAATATTTAATCCCGAGAAGCCAGATCCCACTGACATTGAGCATACGTCCTCAGGCCTCACTGATCTCCTTAAAACTGGATTCAGCATGTTCATGAAGGTAAGGGTCCATGAGAGGGTCGTCCTGAGTGTCACATGGGAATGCTGGCACATCCTTAGCCCTGCTGGGAGACAATGGTATATGATCAAGGCGGTCTTTTCTGACCATTTGGAGGTGTGCAGCCTGAGCCCACAGCCTCCTACAGCCTCTGTGAACCCGAGACTTAGGGTCGGTCCCCAACAACATATACCTTAAGTGGGGTCACAAGGCATCCTCAAGATCACCATGGAAACTGCTTATACTCAAGATCTGTCTCTCACACACATGAGCACACAGACTACGTACTGTTCACTAGAACTCCCTCTGTAGGATAAGGAGCAGCTCCGTGTACTCCTAGTGCCATCCCAAGGCTCGTGTCTGGGGTGGGTCAGAATGACTGAGCAACCCTTGAAGTAGGGATGAAAGCAGGAGAAAGTACACAAGTGTGATCTATTTTTAAGCCACTGTAAAGTTTCTAAATTTAAAAGGATCTAAACAAGAGTGCAGACTGACCTCCCAGGCTATGCCCATATTTCAGCGGTAATAACTCTTGGAAATAACAAAATGTTTTGCCAACATCAAAGAGTGTTTGAAATAGTGAGTAAATCTGCATAAAAGATCCAGCCTTTCGGAGTTCAATAAAAGCAGATTCCAGGAAAACCAGCCCATTCCCAAAGCCAGAGAGGAGAGACGCCAGACATCAGACTGGAAACTGAACAGTAAATTGGCTAGAGTGGCCCTTGACCCTTTGTTCTGCTGTTCCCCAATACCAGCAGCTTCTAATGCAATCCCTGGCTGTTCAATTTCTGTCTCTTTGTCTCTTGTCTTCTCTTCTCTTTCTTTTTTTTTTTTTTTCTTAACAAAGCAATGCAACTCAACTTCCTAATGTGTCCAGGGCTCCTGTGCTGAGTCTAAGCCCAGAGTTGCTGGGTCATTTTCTGCCCCTCTGTCCTGAGTAGCTCTTCCTTGTGGCCATTTGCAAAGGAGGGAGAGAGGAAGCATTGGGAGTGGGGGGAGGGAGGGAAGGAAGGAGAGAAGAGGAGAGAGATGAGAAGAGAGAAGAAGAGGAAAGAGGAGGAGAGAGGAGGGGAGGGGAGGAAGAGAGAAAAGGAGAGGAGAGAGGAGAGGAGAGGAGAGGAGAGGAGAGGAGAGGAGAGGAGAGGAGAGGAGAGGAGAGGAGAGGAGAGGAGAGGAGAGGAGAGGAGAGGAGATCTTCTGGGATGGACATGGTTTCCAACCCTCTGCACTTAAGTACTTCCTCTACAAGCTTGGACACCCAGTGGTAACCATGGACTCTATTAGAATGTTAGTTGTCACTTAACCCCCCCCAGTACATTTTCTATTTCTGTCCCAAGAATCAAGAGCTGTCACACTTGAAAGTTACCCCTGTACGTGTTAGTATTTCCCTGTCTCTTCCTGTGTTCAGCCATCTCCTCTGTGGCCTTGCCTAGGGAGCTGTGAGCTCTGCTGGGTCAGCATGGGAAATGAGACATTGTTGGAGCCCTTGTTCATCAGCCAGCTGACCTCAGAGCGAAGGTTCCTGGGAGTAGTTAGGGGGAGAATTGTGTTCTCCCAGCTGCCATAACATTTCAAAAAAACATTTTGTGAAAGGCAAAACTAGACAGGACTTCCATGCTGCCCCAGTGCCTGTTGAGGGGGAAGGAGGCAGGATGCGGATGGACTCACAGGTGATGTGAACAGTGTCCTCCACGGGGAGCAGTCAGCCAGCACCCTTCATCCCCGCTCCTGGCCATCTGCACAACAAGCTCCGCAGATAGGTCCATCCTTATCCCCATTTCACCCAGGAGGAACTGAGCCCCACACGGTAAGCGCTGGACGCAAGCTTCCAAACGCCAGCTTGGATTCAGTCTCATTCTTCCCTATTCTCATGCGATTTCCAAAGAGCACACATAAATGGCAGCTCTGACATGTGATCCTGTAGTGGGGATGTATAGTCATCCCCACTCCGCATCACTGGCCTGACCACAGCGTTCCCTGGGCCATAGCTGCCAGGTGTGCTCTCGGAAGTTAAATGGTCTGCTTGTTAATGCTGGTACTCTTTGTGCTAACTCAGCTACCTTCCCTTTCCTGAATCAGTGCAGCTCATGAAGGAGGTCTCTGCTGGATTGGTCATGGAGCCACTGATCTGAGTGAGATCGCACAGGGCTCGGGGTCAGCTGGGAGGGCACCTACTATCCCTCAGACTGCTTTTCTGGGACTTGGGCCCGGGTCTCATGGGAAGAGTAAATCCATGTATTAGCAGATGTGTCACCGCTACACGTTAAGTCATTGCTCTGACTCCTCATCCTCGGGGGCACTTACTGTTCCCGTCTCTGGCCACTCACTGCCCTGTTCTGTGCTCTGGAATCTGTTTCCTACTTTCTCACTCCACTTGTAGCTGAACCAGAAAGGAACAAAGAGTCAGAACTTGCTGACATAAAGGATTCCCATGGGGGATCCTTCCCTTGCTACTGTTATATAAATGGATCCAGTTTCCCATTTTAACCTGAGTTGGAAGGCAAACGCTGGTCTGCCCCTGGTGAGTCCTTTATCTACACTCAGAGATGATTCCTGCTGGCGTGGGGTGACCCAGAGGCAATCTGCTAGTGATGGAGAGGATGAGAGGAGATTGGAGACGTGACAAGGAATACACAGAGAATCAGGGCCACAGTCACCCCACAGGAAGCCTGGTGCCAGCCACATGGCAAATACCAGATAGAATGCAGAAAGGGGTGGCTCTGGCCCCATGTGTCTCCCTCAGAGCTCTGTATCTTTTGTACATACTCTGTGACTGCATTTATAAATTGTTTTTATAACTATGTGTCTTAGTTGTCTTCCTCCGGGCTGATGTCTTTCAGAGTAATGTTTTTCTAAATATACAATACAACCCACTGTGTATAGGTAGGCCAAGACAGTTTAAATGACTGTAATAAGCACTGCATAGGGAACAGACTAGGCTGGAACTCTTCCCATCTACCCGCCTCTCATATCTACACACGCATGACTTGAGCACTTTTTTCACTACAGAGCTGACCAGAAAGACTGAGAAAGCCATGGCTGGGGCTTGGAGGGTGACGTTTCTATCTTCTGGATCCTCAGCACTTGGCTTCCTGCATACAGCAGGTGCTGCAGGGAGGTGATCAGAAAACCCAGGTTACAAGCTCATTCACCATAGCTTGAAACCATTGGTTTTTCTTCCCAACTACACTAGTCCCACTGAGTGTAAGGACCACCTTCCACGACTCTCACTGAAGACCTGAAACCACAGGCACACACCCTGTGGATGCTGATGTTTTTACCACAGACACACAAATGCGATGCCTTTTTTTTTTTTTTTGCGTCATAGTGTGTGCACTTTGCAAACAGGACACTGAACCTAGCAGTTCCCTTTCCCTTCTTCACACTTCAGCAGTTAAAGACTTGTTCTTAACGTACATCTCAGCAACCTCCACAGACAATTATATATTTCCTCATCCAGTGAAGAACTTTCATCTTCCCACTTCAGGGAAGCACTTTACAGCTTTTCTTTGTCTTATCTGATTTGCCTGCACCCTGCTTTCAGGACATAATTTGCACTTTGGGGTCATAATCAAGTAAATTTAGGGGTGCTTGAACACAACACTTTGATGCCACCTAGGTCGGTTGATAACCCAGGTGGCCTCTCAGGAGGTGCATGTGCAGTATGGGTACTCTTTGTTTCCAGGCAGGAGAGAGCAGGGCAAAATTTCATCACACTCCTCAGAACCATTTGGAACTTAAAACGTAAAGAGATCGGTTCATAGAAGTTTGTTTTCATACTGTGAATAACTGAAACTGTGGAACACAAAACCTCAGATAAGGAAGAACTGTGCCTGGCCCTTACGCTCGAGGATTCATTCAAAAGTTTCACAAGTGAGCCGTGCTATTGACCAACTCCAGTGAGCCTCATCCGCTGCCCTCATCCTCCAGTACAGCAGCTGCTGAGCACGGCAACCCCAGCCATGAGCCCACTTCACAGAGATGGAAGTACACCTCCACTGTCTCGTTTCCCCTCGTGCTTCACCTCCCTAGAGGATGGAACATAAGCACAGAGGCTGTTGATGTTACAGAGCAGAAGAGTCAGTGTGTCAGGGGTGGGCATATGGGAGCAGACGCTGGGGATGCTTGGGGTCTCTTTTCCACTTCCCATTTATCTGAGTTAGATTTGCTGAATAATGGGTGGTGCTTCTATCTGTATTTCTCTTCCCCTTCCCCGGCTCCTGCCATGCCCCCATCTAGTACATGTTCTATGAGCTTCCTTCCAGGGTCTGACAGCAATGGAGGCGATAAAGACCAGAGTCTCAAACCTGCAGTCAGACTATACAAGAACCACTCAGTCCCTCTGTGCCTCGATTTCCTCATCTGTAAAGTGGGATGATAGTGGAACTGCTGTGAAATGTATAAGGGCATGCTTAGCACTCAGCACCAGGAAAGAGCCACATTCAGTTGTTATACCCTATACAGAGCTAGTGTTTGGGTGTACACACAGGTAAGGATGGAAGATTATGGGTTTGAAACTAGCCTGGTCTACTAGCAAGAACCTATCTTTCAGAAATAAGAGGAAAGAAGGAGTCAAGTGTGGTGGTATATGCTTGTAATCCTAGCATTGAGGAATAAAGGTAAAGAGATTGTAAGTTCAAGGCCAACCTGGGCTACATAGTGAGCTTGACACCAGCCCAGGCTGCACCATAAGACCCTGTGTCAAAAAATTAAAATAGTAAAATCAAGTAGAAGGGAAAAAAGAAGAAAGAATAGAAGTCTGTTTCTAAAATGAAGACAAAGTAGAGACGACACCCACACCGCCTGCAGAAGTCAGCGCTGTAGATTTCTCCAAGTTCTCATGTGCCAGGAGACGAGCAGTGGGTGGCCTGGCCTGTCTCTGCAGCCATGTTCATGGGCTGTGATGTTCTTTTCCAGTCCCTGTGTCTCTCCACTGTCAGCCCGATTCATTGATCTCCAGTCTTAGTGACAGAACTTATCTCTCTTTGAGCAAACTGTGAAGAGCCAGCAAGATATGGATGCTGTGTCCACACTGAACACGGAGGCCGAACCCAGGACACCTAAGGTCCTGACTGTCCCAGAGCTCTTCTGCCACCCTCTGGGAGACAGTGAGAGTGCTCTGTAAGGATTTTCTGTGGCTCAGTGTTGTGGCAAGTGCCAGCCCCCCTGCAGACACTTGGCCATGGCCCCTCAGCCCAGCGTTGCTTGTGTTCTGTTGGCCAAGAGAGTTAAAAAAAATAAAAATAAGTGGTGTGTATCTGTCTGATACTCCATGAGTCTGACAGACTCCATGGGAAGGGAGGTTCTGGCAGCAGAGTCTTCACTCTCTGGAGCCATCATGTCATTGTGTCACAGCATGGATACAATTCTATCCATCCGTGTCCTTCACAGGACTCTGCTTGACAAATCAGAAGCCACAGAGGTCTTTTGTTTCACTGGTTCTGGTTGCTCAGTATCAAGTAAGCAGTCATCCTGAACTACTGGCTCGTAAGAAAACCATTCATTCTTCTCAGAAGGTTGCACTCTGACCAGAGCTCCACATGGCAGCTCTGCCTCCCTGGCCCTTCCACACCATCACTGAGCTGACACTGAGCTGGGAACTCAAGGGGCCTGTGGTCCAGGTCCTCAGCTCCTCTGCATGGTGCCAGTGCTCTATGAGGGACAGCTAGGGAACAGGCATTGGGTGGTGTAGCCTGCAAGTCAGATAACATCGCTTGCACTGCACCCTACATGTCAAGATAGTTTCCTCATAAAACACACATCCTTTCTCTTGAAAAGGGGCCAAGAACTCAAGGAGCAGGAAATATCATCGTGGACACTTTTGAAAAACGTATCTTGTATCCAAGTAAATTCACATCATCTGGCTTTTCAGGGCACTAAGCCCAACACTAATTCAACCTAGATTTCCTTTCCTCTTAGAAGACATTGAAATTATTCACACTTCTGACCTGAGTTCAAAATCGGTGATACCAGGAAGGCTGTAATGGAATAAATGAATGCCACTTGCTAGCAGTCCATTTGTTAAAACAGTCTATTACAAAGTGACTTCCTGGATGAGAAGCTGAGGAGAGCAAGCATGCCCTGCTATCTAAGGAGAACCTTTAAGGCAGCCCCATCACCTCTTAGCCAGAGGACTTGTGACTAGCCACTAAGGCTGTCCTCCTCCTGGGACAGACAACTCAGTGAGGGACCTCCACTGAGCTAGGAGGAACAGTGTGGGCTGCTTACCTGGATAGAAAAGCCCAGCTCCCTCCTGGACTCCACACACAGCATCTTGAGGCTCTCTGACAAAAGCTTGATAACAACCTAATGACTCAGTCGAAACAGACTTTCCCCTCTCACTGGAATGGAAATTTAAAACTAGCAAGTCTAATAAGCGGCACTTTGGAAGTGCGTTTCTGAAATCCGTAGCTGGGATTTGAGTCTCCTGAGACTAATACACTTTACATATGCTCCATGTGTTTGACCCTCAGCTTGTTTTGACTAAAGAACATGGTCTGTCAAGATGTTTCCTCTGTTGGAGTTGGTGTGAAGAGGGTGGGCTTTGTCTAATGAGATGGCACGAGGCCCTTTTCCTTCCTTCTCTGGGTGCTTTAAAAGTTTGTGTTGCTGTAGTTGTTCCATTTCTTATATGACCATGCTTAATTGGAAAAAGACTCATGACAAAGATTCAAGCCCCAGTGCCTGCCTCTGGGCACTGTGTCTGAGTTGATGTGACAGCCTTGTGGCCTGGAAACTGGAAAAATCCCACATGAAGAAGTGGCACTCCCACAGGCCTTAGAAGCAGTCAAAGTGGTGTGGTAGGGTTCCAGCAAGTCACAGCAACTTAATCAAAGAAAGGCTTGTTTATTTTTACGGCAAAAGATGTCCAGGGGCCCCAAAGACAGCAATGCAGAACGATCAGGACTGAAAACTGGAAAGCCATCTGGGAAGCAAGCAGTCAGTGAGAGCCGCTGTGCTCTGCAGAGGAGCCTCTTGTAGGTGCTCAAGTGATGACAGGTGAATGCATGGTTGAATGTCCAACCATAGCTTTTGGTTCTCCTTCATAGCCACCGAGTGTTCACAGAGCCTCATCTGTCTTGGAATGATGAGTTGGGTTCAGGATCTCATTCCATGACCAGATTGGACAGCAAAGTCATTCTATAAGGAAATGGCTGTCAGCAGCCCGTTCTTAGCTGAGAGCAGGTGACTGGATTGTAGATACGACCATCATGCAAAGGATGCTTCTCTGGGGTAGGCGGGGAGTGCTGGCCTTCGTGTGAGGATGACGTCAGACCCTTCAGCTGTGAGAGCTGAGCATACCTTAGAGGTCATCTAGACCCACTCCTTATTTCTCATATAAGGAAAGCACGACTGGGAGAGAGGCACTGTTGGATGGAGGCCACCGGGCTTAATGGCATTTACGATGAGAAGAAAATATGTCAGCCTTGAGCCTCTTGGTCAAATGAGTCCAAGTCCTGTGGCTGCTCTGCTCTCTGCAGCCATTTGTAACCATTGTTTAAAGTCTTCTAAGCTATGATGCATACTGTGAGGTAGGGTTTGATTTATATCTAACGTTAGGTAAACCTATTCCAAGAGTTCTAATGAAGTGGACTTTGGTATAATTACTTAGCAGAAGCACAACCCTGGAGCGTGGCGGTCTTTCTACTGTGTGGGACAGGGAGCAATGAGTGTAGCTGGTACGGGAGACATGAATGTAGTAGACACTGCCTGCTGTAGCATAGCTTCCCTTATGCGGCTCTGGGTACGTGGAGGGGTGTTACAAGGAAGAGAGAGCCGTGATGTGAGGAGTGGGTGAAGGAGCACACAGGGACTCTGGGGGCCCAGGATGACAGATGATGTCAGGGCTATGGGAGCCAGCACGGGGGCTGAAACGGATGCTGCATAGACGGCTTATGGTCATTCCCGGTGGCTGGGGCGGAAGTTGTCAGTGGAGAGAGAGAGAATACAACGACAGATACACAGATGCTGGAGCTAGGTCAACAAGGGCTGTTAATTTACAAAGAATTCCCCATACTTGTTCATTCTGTCAAATTGTCCCAAACTGGAGACTCCTGGGAAGAAGGAGCCTCAATTGAAATACTGCCCCCATCAGATTGGTAATGTCTTATGTGAGGGTATACTCACATAAGAGGGTATACTCCCAGCCCAGTGCAGGAGGCACCTGCCACCCCTAGGGAAGTGGTTCTGGTTGTATGAGAAAGCCATGGAAAACAGACCAGTATACAGTGCTCTGTTATGGTTTCTGACCCTGCTCCTGTTTGAGTTCCTGCCCTGCCTCTACTTAATGATGGGCTGTGATCAGGACTTAAGATGTCTTAGTTAGGGTTTTACTGCTGTGAACAGACACCATGACCAAGCAACTCTTATAAGGACAACATTTAATTGGGGCTGGTTTACAGGTTCAGAGGTTCAGTCCATTATCATCAAGGTGGGAGCATGGCAGCATCCAGGCAGGCATGGTGCAGGAGGAGCTGAGAGTTCTACATCTTCATCTGAAGGCTGTTAGTGGAAGACTGACTTCCAGGCAGCTAGTATGAGGGTCTTATAGTCTTATAGCCCACCCCCACAGTGACACACAGACTCCAACATGTATGGCTGCTTATGAGGAATTTGGGATTGGGATGAGATCGGCTCCACTTCCCAGCAGCCTGCTGGCCTGACACGCTCTGAAGAGAAAGTCTGGTATCAACACATAAATCTAAACCGAAACCAAAATAGCAAACACCAATGTGCATTAATTGGACCCATATATTTGTGCCTAGACCAGCATTCCCCCAGCCCCAGCACACCCCACACCGCTTCTTACCCCCCCAGCCCCACCTCCACTCCTTAGAGCCCCAGCCCTGCCCCCCACTTTACACACACACCCATTCCTAGCCGCAGGGAATCGCTCTTTGTTGTTGCTGCCTTTCATTTTCTTCCCCCTTTTCATCTTCTACTGAGTCCTTCTGAGATTCTCAGCTTGTGCTTCAGATTCCAAACTCTTATGGAAAGCATATGTCTTGAAGAACATACTGTGCCATGCTAAAGTTTTAGAGCCAGCTGTATTTCTGTCCCAGGATTAAGTGACAAACAGCAGTTGTTTGTGAGGCTGGGAGGTTTCCCCGGATCTGGTTACTCAGACAGAAAACCATGCATGAGCTAGAGAGAGTTGTTCTGAGATGTCTCTGACAGAAAACTACAGCCCATCAAAATGCAGAGAACAAGGGACCAAGCAGCACCCTGCCCCAAATTATAAAACACAACTCCTTCTCCTCCTCCTCCTCCTCCTCCTCCTCCTCCTCCTCCTCCTCCTCCTCCTCCTCCTCCTCCTCCTCCTGAGGTTCAGGGATCACTAGGAAAGAGGGTTTGGGAAGATGGTAAAGAGCCAAGGATCAAGAAGTCAGGAAGGTCAGAAACACTACACCGTGAAGTCTCAGCATGCCGGCCTAGGCAGGACAGCACCAATAGGCATGCTAACATGGAAGAGTACTAACCCTAGGCAAAGAACTACAGGCAACTCTCAGGCCCCTGAGAGTGAGAGAAAGTCTTTCCTGAGGAGAAATTTCCCAGTTTATTATCTAATACCAAGTGGCCAGCCCTGAAATCATACACATACAAGTACTGTTATATGGATGGAGGTTACATTTATGTATTTAGGAACAGATATAAATATGGATATAGACATAGAGAAACAGGAGGAATACATGTGTGGGATGGATTAGAAAAGGGAGAGGGAAGGAAGAAAATAGTATTTTAAAAATAAAGCCATATGTAGTGACATATGCCTTTAATCCCAGTATTCAGGGGGCAAAGGCAGGTTTGAGGCCAGCCTGCTCTACACAGTGACTTCCAGGGCAGCCAAGGCTACACAAGAAACCTTGCCTCAAAAAAAATCAATTTTATTTTTAATTTGTTAAAGCTTCTAATATGACAGAGGAATCAGGAATCTTCTGTCAGCTTGTACATCCTATACATTTGCTCTCTATTGTTTATTTAATTCATTGTTGTTGTTGTTATTGTTGTTGTTGTGGGTGTGTGCTTGTAATTTGTAGGGATGGAACATGTACCACAGCATGCATGTGGAGGTCTGCTTCCACTTTGTGTGGATTCCAGAGATCAAACACACCTTGTCAGGATTGTGTGGCGAGTGCCTTTACCTATTCAGCCATCTCACCTGCCTGGTTTAGCTCTCTTCTCCACACAACACTGAGAGCTCACTGTGTGCGATACTATGCTCAGCACCAAGAAAGCCAAGGTCAAGATGTTCAAGGGTCAGGAGAAGGGGGAACCGTGATCTGGTTTGCCATGGTCAAGATGGAAGAGGTTGATAGACAGCAACCGTAGGACAGGAGAGGAGGTGCCCTGAGTGGGGAATGCTTTGAAGAAAGCATCAGAGAGGGGCAGCAAAGGGGGAGGGGAGGACACTGCCCACAGGGGAGACTAAATGCAGCTTAAGGCAGCACAATGCAGACAACACTAAGGAACTGGAAATCACGGCACTGACATACCTAGGACAAAGCCCATCAGTGCTGTGCCCACCAGTGCCCATAGGCCACACAGCTTTCCTCTTGACCTGGAAAAATCCCAGGTGCCTTCACCCCACCCATGACTTTGGTGGCCATTCAGGCAGTTGACAGCACCTTCCTAGGCAATGCCATGTGCATTGGGTCCTGCCCAGGCCTTCGGCTGCTCCACACAGCTGCCCACTGGTTATGTACAGAGCTTGACTCATGCCATTTGTCCTGCTCACTCTTCAGGAAGACATCTGTCGGACACAGACTGCCTCCAGGAGCCCTCTCTTGTTCTTGTAAGGTCTTCATCGCTAGGTCAAGTTCTCATTTTAGTATAGAATAATACTTTGTCTCATGGATAAAATCATAAAAAGCAGGGGAGAAGGGGTCTATCTAGCAGTTAGTGTGGCATTCACACAGAGTAGGTCTTTGGCCATGGCCAGTTTGGTGAAGTGTCTGGTTCTAAATCATGCCAGGATCTAACCTCTATGAAGGTGACCTGGATATCTGTATACCTGTATATTTCTATAAACCTCCATCCCACCACCAGCACCGACTGGTTAGTTCCACAGATAGTGACAGAACACCGATTCTGCGCTTACAGAGAGCAAGCACAGCAGACAGTAGGAATCTGAGGAGCCATGCCTGCTCCTGTGGAGTAGAGGAGATACAAAAAAGAAACACAAAATGGCCATAATGGCAGCTGAGGCAGAGCTGAGGGACAAAGAAGGACAAAGGTGTCCTGAGTCCTGAACAGAGGAGCAACAGGGTGTTGCTCTGCCCTTCTCGTCTTTAGTGGCCCTGGCACCCTTAGCTCTCTTTTCCATGATGCTTTATGTAAGGAGGTACTGAGGTGCCATGTTGTGCAATCCTAGCCAACAGTCACAAGGCCTCAGCACGTCTGGCTGGCAATAAGTCAAAATTGCTCCACGGTTCTCTGTCCCACCAGCAGGAAGAAAGCAGTGGCCGTCGCTGCCATCTGACCTGATGTTCTGTTTTGCAGGTGAGCCGGCCCCATCCCAGTGACCATCCCCTCTTGATCCTCTTTGTGGTGGGCGGTGTCACAGTCGCTGAAGCCAAAATGGTCAAAGACGTTGTAGCATCTCTGAAGCCAGGAACCCAGGTACTGAGTCATGGGTGAGACGAGCAGCAGTGGGAAGGGCGGCGAGGGCTTCGTCGTCCCTCTTCCAGCTCGCTCTGTTCTCTGACCACTCCTCCTCCCCACATCCTGTCCCCCTTTCCTGTTCTCCTTCTGGCCACTCCCCGAGAGTCATCCTCCTGGCCAGGCCAAGTCTACTCACACTTCCCTGGAGAGTAGTTTTTTTTTCCTTATGGTTAAGGACCTACCACTCTGACAAACCTCATTGTAACTGGTTAAATTCCCACAGCAGGCAAAGGGGTCCCTGTTATTTGCACAGTAAATGGTACCAACCAGGAAGTAAAGAGACTATGGGTCCAACAATAGAGCAAGGCTCTAACCCTCCAAACCGCCAAACATCCAATTCCCAGCATCCCATGTCCTCCAGCTAGTCCCACCCACTAAAAATTCTACAGCCTCCCCAAACCCCCAGCTAAGGTCAAGAACTGAATTCCATGAGCCTGTGGAGACACTATAAGTCCAAACTGTAGCACTGAGGGATTCCAGGGACCTCTTCCCATCTGTAGTAGTCATGGGGACAAGAGCAGTGTCAGAGGTTCAAAAACCTCACTCACGACACTAGTTAATACTGTCCACACAGCTGCACAGAAAACCAATGGGCAGGAATGGTAAGTAGCATTCTAGCCCAGTCCTGCCTACCTGGGTGGTGCTGTGGCTTCCTCCTGATTCGTCCACGCTCTGTGTATCTAAACACCCAGCCTTCTCTCTTCCTGGGACATCCTGCCAGATGCTCAAGATGCTTCCTGAGACTCTCCTGGAATCCAAATCCATGGTACTCAGTAAAGCCCTTGCCTGCTCACTGGCTGCTTCGTATTTGCCAGCGTGGTCCCTTCTGCCATACACGAGCTCCTTGAGCACAAAGGCTGGACCTAGGCCTGAGCGCGAGGCAGGAGCTCCGTAAGCCCGGAGTTTCGGAGGATATATTGAATTTGGTGGAAACTGTCTGTGATGTTGAAAGCCTGAGCCTGCTGGTGAAATCCAGAAACCCAGGTCTCTCTTTTTATCAAGACACTCAACTAGGAAGGGAAGCTGTCTATTTAGGGAGCAGGCTTAGATCTGGGAAAGTGCAGTCATCTTCTATGACCCTCTCTGTAATAATTATTACCAGTCGTTGTCAGAGCTGAGAAGTTCCTGGAAAACTAATAATTCTAGCCTCCTTTTGTCCTCCCTCTGCCAACAGAATTAAGACTCTGTTAATGAAACTTTTTTTTTCAAGTAAGTAAGCACCTTTCTCACTGTCTCTAACATAGGAGCCACATGCCTAATTCTTTAGAACACCTGTGCATTGAAACAGCCATCCAGATACTGTAATCCCCTCTCTAAAAGGATAGAGTGCAGAAACTTTCCAAGTTCGGTGACAGTATGGCGGCGGAGGCCAGAGTCAGCAGTGACTTTGCCAGTCTAACCCTGTCCCCACTCCTCTGCAGACAGAGCATTGATGGCTTAGAGGCCAGGCCTCACCACCCCTTGTCCTTTGTGCAAAAACTCTGAGGCATCCCCAGGCCCTAAGAGGATTCTCACAGCAGCAGGGAAAAGCAGGAATGGCTACTCATCACAGGCCCTATGGTCTCCAAGCTGGAGACTGGGAGGTTGCCTGGGTGCTGCTGCAGTGACATTGCCTGAGGACCACTGCCCTTTCTTCCACCTGGCAGGTAGCTGCCCTAGCCAGCAGCCAATGGAAAGCTTAGTCTCCGATGTTAGAAGCACCCTGGGAATCAGGCCTGGCTGCTGAGCTGTTCCCAGAATAGTATGTAAGTCAGTTCCCTTCTCTGCTTATGCTCACACTACTGATGGGGGAGTGTGTGAACCCCACTGAAAAAGTAGGTTCCGTAGATGTTACATACCTAGGCTGTCGAAGGTACAGCTGGCCTGGCCATGTGTGAGCAGTGCCCAGCTATAGAATGAAAGCCTCTCCTCTGCCTTTACCAACCCACCGCACACAGGCACAAGCTAAGAGTATTCTTACTTCCTTTCCACAGAGCACTTGCAGCAGGTACCAGCCTGGTCTTTTCACTCTGCTCTATGGCATGGGGCCCTGAGGACAGATGCTTCAGCCAGCTGAACTCTGTTGCTGCTCAGTGGTGTCCATGAGGCCCACAGAAGCCTGTGGTTGTGAGAGGTAGCCTCACAGAAAACAGTCAGGTCAGGAAAAGAAAGGCCAAGCGTTCGAGCTTCCCAGCTCTCTGCTGCTTTCACAGATAAGTGTAGATGCCACACTTCCATGTACTTCCACACTTCTGAAGCAGGGTGTCTACTGAGGAAGGTGAGAAACACCAGGGATAGATGATGGATAGATAGATAGATAGATAGATAGATAGATAGATAGATAGATAGATAGATAGATAGATAATAGACACAGTGAGATAGAGAGATAGGTAGGTATTTAGGTAGATAGATAGATCCATAAATCTGGCCATACACAATTCTACATACATTTTGTTGGGTTTAGAGTAACACAGCCTGCGCCACATCATTGTAAAATTGATGGGGAACTCCAAGAAGGTTGAAATCGGCAACATTAACAGAAACCTCAAAACCAGAAGGGGTGAGGCACAAAGGTGATGGGCTCTCGTGGTACAAGCTCTGACATCCTAATGGGTCACAGGTCTTCCAGAAAGTAGTTCTCTCACTGGATTAACCATCTAGCATTTTATGTGTTGGCCCCAGTGGGTGAATGTGTCCAGTGTAGCAGGTAGACAAGCAGGGTCAGCTTGCACTTCCAATACATGTGTGCAAAAGCCATTTCTGCTGACGGACGGCCTGTGCTCTGTGGTCATTTGGTGAGGGGGAGGAATGGGTTTAGAAGCAAGAGAAAGAAGAGAATACTGTCTGTTCTTTTTGATTCTCAGTATTGGAAATTGGAAGGCCCCAATATCCAAATCCTAGCTATTAACTACCACCTCCAAATTCAGCAGAAATGGAGTGGAGAAGTGCTGGCACCTGCAGATCAGTGTGGCTAGAGCAATGGATGCCAGCCAGCAGGCCTCCAAGGACTAGGTCTCCCCAGCCAACTGCAGAGCATGCCAGGCAGAGGCTACAGGAAGGACTCAGCGCCTTGGCGCTGGGGATGCCAAGCTGCTCCAGGCCATCTCACTGTCAGCCAGCATGCGAATAAGCTCCGTCTGCAGCCAGTCCGTGGTACAACCTCCACCATCAGCCTAGCTTGCTCACACCTAAACCACAGTTGTATGTAGCTCTGCTGCGATTCGGGGTCTTCACAGACTAATGATTCTCTCTGCTAAATGTCATCTCTCTGTTAGACTGTCAGGTCTATCTCCAGTCAGCGACAGGTGGTTCTTGTGGGAAGTGTTCTGGTCAGTGCACAGTGCGGGTGGGGGTGTCCTAGGCAGCACCTTGTGTCCTGAGAAAGAATTTCTCATTTCCGAGTGTCACATGCAGCAGGTGACAGGTAGAGATGAGGTAGTCAAGAACTGAGGAGTCAGGGTTAAATTCTTAATTGATGGATTAAACTTGAACGAGCCAGGCCTGAGCTGAGAGTCAGGAAAAGGAACAGCAGCCAGCAGAAGAGTTAGTGGCAAGGAGAGGAGAGAAACGAAAGGGTAACTAGGAAGTTAGTAACTAGGAAGTGTGAAGGAGGACCAGAAGGTCAGAGAGCAAGGAGTAAGGCATCCCTTGGAGTCTGTCTGTTCCCCAGGTCTCCAAGCCAGGCTAGCCAGCTCTCTGGGAAGAATTCTCCATCAGCCTCCATGCAGCTGTGTTTACATTCACCTGCTAGGCCAGTGTCAAGCTCTTCTCAGCTTTTTTTCTCCCATTCGGAGCCAAGTTCTTAGAATGATTATTTTAGCCAAATGATGCAGACATGGTCTTGCTTGAATTAACTTTAAAAAAAAATAATCTAAAGCAGTCTACTTGTCCAAAATGCCAGGGCTGTAAATAGATAACGGATGGATAAGGTGCAATAGGGACCTTGGGCTGGAGAGACGGCTCAGCAGGTAGGAGCACTTGTGGCTCTTGCACAGAACTCAGATACAGTCCCCAGCACCCCCAAGGCAGCTCACAACCCTCTGTAACTCCAGTTTCAGCATATCTGACACTCTCTTCTGACCTCTGAGGACACCAGGTATACATGTGGTACACACACATACATGCAGGCAAAACACTCACACACGTGAAATTAAAAAATATTGTTTTTAGATGCTTAAGGATGGAAACATGGTAGATTTCAGAGTGAACCGAGCTGATGTACAGATGTACACAGATGTCAGATGTACACAGTCATCTGACCAACGCCTTCTGAGGCCTTCCTAAATGGAAAGCTTCCTACTGCCCATGGATAAAGCCCTTGCCCCCTTCACTCTGTGTCTCTTCCGTCTGTTCAGTTCTTTTGCTCAGTTTTTTATGAGCTCGCTGCTGCAGTCCCTGCTCTGTCACAGACACTGTGCTAAAGGAACAATGGGAAATGCAGTAAGACAAACGGCCACGAGACACACCCAGGCTGGAGGTCCAGGAAGGCTTGCTGGAGGCAGAGACATCTTAGTAGTTTGAAAGGCCACAGAAAGAGTAGAGGAACTCTGCCCAAAAAGGAACATCCCAGAGAGCCAGTTGTGTAGCTGCAGATACCTGAGGTTAGCTGACACATGGAACTGACCATAAAGGGCTGTGGAGGAAAGAGCGTTGAGAAGCCAGCAGGAAGCAGACTCCACCGGCCTGGAATGTTGTCCTGGGGCCTGGGCTTATCAATAGCGGTGAGGTGAGCGGGAGCAAGGATTGGAATCCTGTGAGTAACAGACTTACACATAGACAGCAGTCTGGCAGTGTCACCTGCCCTTCACCACTTAAGGACAGCAGTGAGCTGCAAGGAGCGAGGGCAACAGAGGGAACAAAGGACAACAGCCACCACTAGAAGCCCCTCTGAGGCACACCTTGTGCTCGACATCCCTCATACTGGTCATGGGGCAGCCGGTGTTACTCATGCCGTAGTGATAAGCAGAGTGGGACTCCGGTGCTTAAGCGACCGCTCCAGGGCAAGCAGCCTTAGCTGGGGTCCAGCACTAGCTGGACATGTCTGAGCCTGTGCTCTTCCTCACAGCTCTCTAGAAGAGTTCCTTGGACTCTTTCTCCCTCCCTCACAGGCCCCCTAACCTACTTCACACACTGTCTCTGTTTCCTAGTGTTTGTTTCTACCTGATCCAGAGCAGGCCTCAGACACCCTCAGCTGTGGACTCAGGAGGCTGTCACCTCATGGGCCTTCTTGTTTAGATCAGAGGAGCCTGGTCTTTGTGTTCCCACTCAGAAAAAAAAGTGACCCAGGATCTATCATCCATGGCTGTGAGCCCAGCATAGGACCTAACCAGCTAGATTCCTTGGGCTGCATCTGCTGCCCTTGGTGTTGACATCAACTGGATCTGTAGCCTGCACACCCCCACTAAGTTTATGAAACCTGACACTAAGATGTAAGCATCTTTGGAGATGCACTCCGTCCTCACTCCTTCCCCTCCCCTCAGCCAGAGAAGCACCCATTAAGTTTACATAGCATCTGAGGACCATGCGGTCTGGAGTATGGCAGGGACTGGCAAGTCATGGTGATGAAGGAGAGTCTTCAGTATATTCGCCATTGCTGGTCTCTTCGGCTTTACAGGGGTCTGAGGCTGCACAAAGCGTGTGTGTGCATGTGTGTGTGTGTGTGTGTGTGTGTGTGTCTTTTGGATCTCCCCTAAAACTATATGAACCTATGTGTGTTTCTCTAGAAAATTCTGTGCTTACAGATGATTCTAAAGGATATATGCAAACCTATCACCAAATCCCAGCGAAGCAGTGGCCTGCAGACGTTGAGCGGCACTTCCTGGGCTCTGAGGAGGGGAGCTTACATAATCCTGGTGACACTGCTGCAAGCCCACTGTTCTCTTTTTTCTGGGACTGTTGAGGTGGGAGAGAGGCTCCAAGGAAGGCAATTTCCTGGAGGGAATCCAGCAGCCAGCCATGGCCTGCAGCTCTTGCCTTGAAGCCATCATTGCCACCACCTACTTTGTGTGATGCAGCATGTGTCGCTTGAACCCACGTGCTCGGGTGCGAGGACATGCCATATTCATCACTGCCCTCAAACCTCCTCTGCATAGATTTCCAGGGAAATGAGAAGCACAGATTTCAGTACATTTTTTTTTTTAACCTTCCAAAAATACGGCCTCCTTGGCATTAGCCGTGCGTTTCTTGATAGCTCTTTTCCAGAGGAAGTGTTTTAAAGGCACTGCTCTTGAAGAAGAAGGAACTCTTCAACGAGGTTGTTACAAAGTTATTTTCAAAAAGAAAATCAAAATTTTAAAGTGTTTCTTTTCTACTCCCTCCTTGACAGTGCCCCTGCCCTGTTCAGCCCTGAGGTGGAACGTGGCCTCTGATTTGCACCAATGATCTACTTGACTTTGGAGTTGATTCCTTCGCTGATTTCATTACACCTGGGATAACTGTGGGGGCAGGCAAGAGGACAGGGAGGCGTCCTCCCTGCACCTGTCCAGTGTGGCATGGCCCAGTGAATCCCAGTCATGCCACACTCTGATGCTGGCCTACAGAATTCCTTCCTGGAACACCTCCCTGATTTCCCATAGGCAGCTGGTTAGCAGGAGATGCTAGTGCCTGCTTGGGCAGCCCCTCACCTGGCCCTTACAAAGCATATCATGTACCCAGGCAAGTCCTGAAACAAGCTCTCTTGGTGTTCTGGAGGGAAATTAGCCTCACCTGAAATCCAGGCTGTGGGAAAAGTTGCCCAGAGTCACCCAGATGGACCCAAAGGCCCATGGACAATGGGAGCGAACATGAGCCTCACTTAGGACCCAGGTCATAGAGGAGGGACCCTGTGTCCTGTCCGCTTTTCTCCACACCGCTCATGCCTTGCCTCCCTCTGAGACCTTTCTTAACCCCCGGTAACTGACTTCCCTGTCTGTCCTGTGCTTGCCCCTCCTGTCATAGGTGATGGTGCTGTCCACAAGACTCCTGAAGCCACTTAACATTCCTGAGCTGCTCTTTGCAACTGACCGGCTACACCCAGACCTTGGCTTCTGACACTAAGAGAAGATAAGACCTGTTTGAGCTAGAAATACCAATACCCATCGGTCACCACTCCAGATATGCCTCCAAAGCCAGTGTCCCCATTACTAATTATAGGTATGACTTCATTCTACCAGAGAGGTCTTCATAGCCCCGTAGAAGGCAGTTTGTTTGGACTGCTCCAGTTCTTCAAAAGCAAAATAAAGACTTGTGTTCTCGTTCTTCTTCTAAAGGTGTCAAGCTGTGGTTAGCTGACTTCACCAGCCGTCACTTTAATTTACCCTTAGCAGCTATTGTACTCTTCCCAAAGATCCTTGAAAGTTCTAGCTCTAGGTAAAAGTCTATTGGCAAGTGGTGGCAGATGTGAGCATTGTGGTGACATTAGCCAAGGAAACGTTCAGAGTCCTTAGAATCCCCAGCTTGAAGAAGGCTACATTTTCCTTGTGGTTATGGGAGTGGGGTAGGGATGTCACAAACAGAGCCTGAGACTTTGTTTTTCTTTGACTCCAAAACATTTCTGAAAGACAAGGAGGGGGTGGGGTGGCCTGAGTAGCACTGGGCTGGTGGCCTCCATGAGTGGTAAATCACCCCACGAGTGACAAAGGGCTGCTTTGTTCCAGCTGGTTCAAGGATCGGGGCAGTCTGCTACTTGGAACAGCAGTGGGAGGGACAAAGTGGGGTGACTGGAGAGCTGGCCTTACTTACTACCGGTGGTTTCATCCTGTACAGAGGAAGCCCGTGTAGAAGAGCTCTCCTCCTGGGGACTCTAGGTTGTAACCACAAACCCCAAGATGGCCTTTGTGATTTCAAATTCCTACTGAAATAGAAAGCTTTCTTCTGGGAGTCTATATTTTCTTTTGGTCAGAGCAGAAAAACCCAGACGCACCTAGTGAAATTATAAGAGAACTCTAGGGAGAAAGAAAGAAAGAACTGCTTAGACGGCCAGTGCATGGCCGGTGGCCGTTCCCGGCATGAGTAATGGATGTCTGAAACAGGACAAAGCCGGAAAAACAGATTCTAGCATGGATTTAGCAGGAAGATGGAATAAAATATAAACCAAGGCATAGCTATACATTTTACTTCCCTATTAAATGCTGTCATTTTGGGGAAGAAGGAAAAAAATAAGCTGAACTTGGAATCATTTTGAGATGCTGAAGCTGATTTTTATGAGGCCAGATGTTTGTGTTCATGCCCAAGTCGCTCTCGGCCTTCACCAATGCTCTGATGGTGCTGAACTGTACGGCAGCTCTGTTTTAAATCCCACGAATCTAACAGCCTTTCATTTGAATAAGGGGAAAAATGGAATTAGCCAGAAACAAATTCTATGTAAGCAGAGATAAGTACTTCCTAAAATAAAGAAGTTTAAAGTAACCTGCCATGTGATGCGAAACTGTATTCATTCAACCATCCATTCTCAGACGTTGAGTGAGAACCTGTGGAGAACATTCCAGAGACCCTGAGACGTTTGAGCCAAGCTTGTTGCAAGCCAGCTACTACCCTGGCTCCATGGCACCTGCAGGGTGACCAGCCTATGCTTTGCTCGTGCCTGGGTCCCCTGTGGATTTTTTCTCATGGTTAAGTGTCACATCATATGTTTACATGCAAAAGAAATCTGAAAACATAAAACCAAACTACTAACTAGTGGTTGCCTCTGGAAGACACATCAAGTGGAAAGTTAGGAAGGGGGATTAGCAACCCCCCATCACTTCTGTACTTTCAGCTTTTTACACCAAATATGTATTTGTGTATAGATTTTGTGAGTTTAATAGTTTATCTTGGCAAGTTGTTTCTTACCTAGTAAAAGAATATTCAGAAGTGTCTACTATTACCACAATAGGATAAAGTGACTGGTTATGCTAGCATTCTAGAATGTTCTAACACTGCAGTAAGTATGGCCATAGCTAGTGTCTGAGTAGTTGAGAGAAGTGTGAGAAGTTGAGTTTATAATCACTCTTTTTCATGTCTGTGGCTGCTGGTCTTTCAAGACCTGGGCCAACTGGACAGTCAAATGATAGAACACTTGGGAGACAGGTGAGCTGGAGGAAGTTGATGATAACAGAGATAACTGGTTTGAAGACCTGAGAAACAAGAGAGAACCCCAGTCCTTGACATTAAACAGCAGGAATGTAATACAAACTCAGTTTTGGTCCCACCAGTGGCCATTAACAAGTAAGAGAACAAGTACCACTCAGGCAGTGAAGCACTGGCCTATGGCAAGCTTGGGCACTCTCCAGGTTTGTGCTCATTTTCTAGATGAGGGAAGGATTAAGGGGGATGCTAAAAAGGCCCCTGCCCATGTGAAAGAGCCATGGGTCAGGGCTCTAGGGTTCTCCCCGACTTTATGTCCCAGTTACACCTCTCAGAGCACTGTAGTTATCCAAGCATGCACCAACATTTATAAAATAGATGATACTGGTGCCTCCTTCCCAGAGGATGCTAGGAAGTTAACTCTAATAGGATGGCTGGTACATGGATGGCTCCGGGAAGTGTGGATATTACTGCTGAGGGCACCAGTCAGTTACCTCACAGGGTGACAAAGCATCTGCAGGACAATGGGAGTAAGTGAAGAGTGATGTCAGAAGAATGTCTGCAAAGAAATAAAATGGAGAGGAAATAAATAAAGTCTTCCTTCAGCTAAGGCCATCTAACCAGAAGGTCAGTCAGGAACACGTTCCCCAAATCTGGTAGTTCATTTGTTCAAGTCTTGGTTGAACAGGAAATTAGATGCCAGTAGGCCATGCTACACTGGGTAATAGTACGAATTAAAAGAGTGATGACACATCTAATACTTAGAATACGGCTCAGGATATGCTGCTCAAGGAATGCCCCTTAAAGCATGCCAGCTTTCTGTCACTGAGACAGAATATCTGAGAATACCAGCTCCCAGGAGGAAAACTGATTTTATCTCACAGTCTTGGAGGTGTCAGTTCACAGACACTTGGCTCTGATGTTTCTCTGCCCGTGCTGAGGTGGAACAACATACATGATAAAGAATATGTGGAAGGGAATATTGACTCATGACAGCCAGGAACTTGTGGAGGAGCTAGGAGCAGGGAGAAAATACATACTCTCGGGATATGGCCCAGTGACCTACTTCCTCTGAAAAGTTCAGTCTTCCAAAGTTCTCACTAAATCTCAGTGTTGCAGTAAGGAGGGACTCTCTCAGTTAGTCCATTGATGAAATCAGACCACTCATAGTCCAGTTACCTCCTCCGCAGGACCTCTCCTCTAAGTGTTACTGCATTGAGGCCCAAGTTCTCGACCCATGAGCCTTTGGAAGATGTTTCCTATCTAAGGCTAACAATATCTAAGCATCATCACTACTCGTGTTGAATGCCTTTGCAGACCGTCATCCAGAAAACAGTTATGTGTTCTGGAGCTGACGTCTACGTTTACCATCCCACGGTATCTAGGTGTAAGAGTTTTAAAGGGACCTCCCCTGGACCCCTTATGGAAGCCGCTTGAAAGTGACACCAAAGGCCCAGCTAAGGAGCTGAGTGCTAGTGCCTCTCAGACCTGAGTATATTTACCACCTAAACCCTGCTGGCCAAAGCCAAAGCAATCATACACAGGTCAATCTGCAGCCAAGGGCCCTGCAGCTACCTTTTATATACACAGTTGAGAGCTGGGTAAACGCTTTGTGGCAACTGAGGTCTGCTCCTTTTGGAGTCCCGTCCCTGTAAACAAAGAGTGCAATCAGTGTTTGGAAGTGTTCCACACAGAGGGTCAGGCCCTGTGCAGATAGCTGTTTGTGCCAAGGTCCCTACAGTTACAGTGGTATTTCCCTAACAAAGAATTCCAGACCCTGTCCCCCAGACCACTAGTGTTTCTTCTTACCCTGGTTACCAGAAATGGAATCTCAACAACAAATAACCCAATATTACAAATGCTGTCTGTTGGCTTGCCCAAGAAACATCAAAAAGCTCCAGCACTGCTCTTAAAGGAACTTCTGAAAACCAGATGGTAGAGGGGGTGCAGGCCGTGTCAGAAGAGCAGGAGTGTGGCCTTCTAACTAACAACACTAGTCTCTTCTCTTCTCCAGTTTGGGAACTAAATGAGGGCAATTAAGAACTCACAGAAACTGTCTTTTTTGGGGGGCTTCCAGAGGAGTGTCCAGACAGCTTTCTGGGGTCTTTAATGTAAGCAGGCAAGTGCCTCCCTTCTGGGCTGTTACCCTACCCAGAGGTTCTGGGAGTTTGCCACAGCTGGGTACTCGCCATCTCCAGTCTGCTAAGCAAGACCACAGTGTGCCAACTGCTCCATCGTGGGGATCTGCCCACAACTGTTCCCTTGCCCAGATTTATCTTTTCCCTCTTGTGGTAAAAGATTAATGCTGAAATTCACCCCCTCCCTTTTTTTTGATAAATAAGGGGCTCTCTATAAATACAGCCAGTGCCCCTAAAGCTTGGGGTTCTGAGCTGCTGGTCAGGCAAACCTTC
Organism: Grammomys surdaster; assembly: GCF_004785775.1. Lineage (NCBI taxonomy): Eukaryota > Metazoa > Chordata > Mammalia > Rodentia > Muridae > Grammomys > Grammomys surdaster. Next base: position 8,784,019 of record NW_021604791.1, read on the forward strand.
TGGAGCTGGTTGAGGAAGGCAGGCAGTTTTACAGCCTCCCTCCCACCACCCCCACCACTCCTCCAATCTCTCCCCCTCCCCCACCACTGCACAACCAGGCCAGGCCCAGCCTAGGGCTGCAAATAATTTTGATTTGAGGCTGGGAGGAAACTAGAGAGCCAGACGTCAAGACAGCCGTGGGTTGGGCTCTGAGACAGACTGGCTGGGAGGCAGCCCCTCCAACCTGGGCATCTTTATTACCGAGGGGGCTGGAGGCCAGAGCAGCCAGCAGCCTGGGGCTAATGGCAACAGCAGATGTGGACCACTAGCCAGGAACCCTGGGGCCACGCAGTAACCCAACCAGTAGCAGAAGGGAGGTGGAGGAAGCTGGGTTAGTGGGACCAGGGAGGTAGGTTGATTGGTCAGAAAAGGCCCAGAGCTGCTACTGGGTCTGGGATGGGGGCTGGGGCATAAACTCTGGCCTCGTTAGGGTCTAGGATTGGCTTCGAGAGAGCCCAGCCAATTGCTTCCTTCCCTGTATAGGATACTAAAGATAGAGGGTGGCATTAGTGTGCAGAATGTCCTTGTTTCAAACATCTATTTCTGGTACCCAGATGGTAAACGAAGTAGGATGCTGTTACTGGCTGGCCCTAAGCTAGCATAATCTCAAGGCCTTGATTTTCTCATCCTAAAGTAGCAATGATATAGCCTCCCTCAGGAGTGTCCCAAAGATTAAAGGAGGGCATGTGCAGTCTGTATGTTGTAAATACACAATAAACCCTCATTCCTCTCCTCCTCTGTATCAGACTCATACATATCCCTGCCTAGAGGGAGAGGAGATTGTGTCTCAGGCCAGAGTTTGTAGACATCCACTGGGGGAGGGTAAGTGGAGAGACGCTAGTGCTGAGAGCGAGAGAGTAATGAAACATTAGATCAAGCTCACGCTGAAAACACAATTGTTCTAGAATTACGAATAGTCAATCCCACCTGAGACGGTGGCCTAGATTAGGTCTGGGGTTGTTCCCGCCTGAGATTCCCAGACATCACTTCCTCTGCCTTCTCTCCACTTCATCCTTCTGTAGCGGAAAGACCTGCCTAGTTGAAGTGGAGAGCTGAGTCTGCACAGTGGTCAGGAGGTGAGAGGCAGCCATTGGTGCCAAGGGCAGGAGATGAGAAGGCCCAGGGCACAGCTACCAGGCTGCAGAGGCTGGGCAGAGTCCTACAGAGATGCTTGTGGTTCTGTGGTGTGGAAGAGGGGGCAGGGGGCAGTAAGAAATGTAAGTCTAGCTCCTCTTTGGTCTTGTGCTACAAAAATCTACCCTCTCCAGAGCATCTTGTCTCCCATTGCAGAACACAGGTGAGCGAGGGTCAGTGAGCAAGGAAGACAAGCAGAGTGGGTAGAGATACTTGTCTCTGCCCTTGTACTGTCTCTGTTGTCTGTAGGTACCACTTCCCACCCTGCTGCCAAAACACTCCCTTCTCAGGGGTGAGGTTAGGTTAGCTTTGAAGAGATTAAAAAAAAAAAAAGTTCTATGTATAACAAAGCTTAACTAGCAGAATGTCACTGTCAAGAGCAGTCAGATGGTCCCCTGGGAAAATGAGCTTAAATAGCCCAGTCCCTATCACCACAGACTCCCGGCACACCCCACTGCCTTACCTTTGTAGCAGAATGCATCTTAGAGATGCGGCATGGTGAAGAAATAAGACTGAATACTCAACACACCGACCGAGTTCCTTTACGAGAGCCTGAGGACATCTCTCAAAACCTAAACCCTGCTTTCTTTGTGAAATTGTGTTAGCCCTCCCCTACCCCACCTCACAGGGTTATCTGAAGAATGAACCAAGAAGAATCGGGAAGGTGCTGTCTAGATAGAAGGATGATGCCCTGCCCACAGAGATGGAGACTCAGTGACTGAGTTCGCAGGCAGTGTCTTCTGGGCTCCAGTGGCAGCAGAGGAGAGGCCAGCCAGCTGTGTACACTTGTGATGACAGCTCCACGGGAACAGCTACTCAGTAGTTGCAGACCAATGGCTGTAAGCTCTTACTGTGAGAATAAAGTGTAGCTTGGGGACATAGCATGCCCCAAAAAAGCTTCACTAAGTACATCACGTATGAATGCTTTTGTGGAGGCATTCATCCCCTCAGCAGCTCTTCTGTGATGTACAGACAGACAGCTATCTCTACGTATACCCAGAAGATCATGAAGAAACTGAGACACAACTCTGGACTAGAAAGTCCAAATTACAAGTGACAATGTTTGCAGGTTGTAGACTTCGTGTCATTGAATTTGTTCTGCAAGGATGTTTTGTGCTGTGTAGAATGTGGGTAATAAAATGGACCTCACTGATCACATGTTGTAAGACATAAGAGATTAGCTCCTGGAAGGAATATTCTCTGACTCAACTTGCTCAGTAAACACAGGATTCTAAAAGTCGCTTCCTGGAGGAAGAAGGTAAACATTTCAGTAAAGACCCAGTCAGACTCTGCTCTTATCAAATGAGAGATTTATTGTACATAAAATAAATTATTACAGTTTGAGCCAAAGCATAAATGGCTTCTTAAAGTGCATCTGTGTAGGGGATTTGGCAGGTAGCCCTGCATCTGGTCACTCTTAAAGACAGCATTGAAGTATCTCAGCCGCCCATAGCCACAACTCAGCCAGGCCCAGGATGCAACCCAACGTCATTGCCATGGGTCAATTATACAAACCACACCACCATCAACACCACCATCAATTAACACTTTTTTCTGTACCTGATGCCACGGTTTAAAGAAAAAAAAAAAATACACACGACTATACATCATCACAGTTGGGCAGCCCATGGGTGAGTTTTTTCACAGCTACTCAACACCTGTACCCATTCTGTGTCAGGAGATCCGGCACCTTCCTGCAGACCACAGCTCACAGGTGTCTGTACACGGAATATTTTGGTCTAAAACTTGACCTTTATGGGGTGGGGAGAGTCCCTCCTTGATTCTTAAAGAAATCTGGATATCCTTCAAGTCAGAAAGATATCCTGTAAAGAGAGCATGTTGGAGTCACTGAGAAAAGAAAACCTTCCCCTTGGGAGAAAAGCCGTGAATGCTCTCTGTGTTCTCCCCATCCCAGTCCATGTATTTGGTGCACCTGACCATCACTTATGAGGCAGTGAGGAACAAAAGCATCCCCATCCCCACTTTATGGACTGGGCAGGTCAGTCCCATATCCGTCCGTCTGCCCTCACTTCCTTAGTTGCAGAATTCCAAAGGCCCCTTAGGCCCCTCTGCCACTGCTCCTTCTGGAACCATGAACTGCCATCAGCCTGTAATGGTCCCATCTAAGAAGAACCTCGGGCCCTCTGCCCAGAAGACCAAACCCCCTCCAGGAGTCGTGCCTCAGACAGACGTGACAGTCCTCACTTTGGCAGACAGAGCTTGCTTAAACCTCCTCTTCAGGTCTTGCATGTTGGGTGACTTGGGTCTGGGAATGAGGGAGGTTCTGCGCTTCTCGGGGGTGCCGCTGGGCTGCTGTTTGGGGCTCACTTCTTTGCACAGGACATGGAAAGCATTGTAGACATCGTTGTAATTTTCACTGACAGATACTTCATAGAAGGAGCAACCGAGCATGCCGGCCAGCTGCAGACCAAGCTGAGGGTCAACCTGCTTGACGTGTAAGAGGTCAGCCTTGTTGGCCACAACCACCACGGGCAGCCGAGTGCCAGGGTGGAGCTGCTGCACGTGCTGGTGGAGCTGGCTAATGAGTTCATAGCTCTTGTGGTCAGTGACGGAGAAAACGATGACGACGGCGTCCGCCCAGCGAATGCAACGATTCAACTGCTCGTTGCAGCTCAAGCCATTCTCATGCACCTGAGGAGAGGGGAGAGCAGGGTGAGCATTGGGCACTGCACAGAGCTCCGGCTCCCGCACAGCCTCACTTCAAAAGAACCCTTCATAGGGATGGTGGGTATGGGTCGTAAACAAGCTCTAGCCCCACACACTTCAGCTTTCTTAACAATATGTTGATGCAGCTGCTCTGAGGGAATAAATAACAGGGCAGCTCACCACACTCAAGTGGAAAATGGACCTGCAGAGACCTCCACGCAGAGCGACTTTGTAGTTGCACAAAATGGGAAATTAACTGGCTAGACAGTAAGTCTGGGGAAGATAGAAGCTGGAAGCATTTAAACCTGGATAACTGCCCAGTTCAGGACGGAGAAGGAAAAAAAATCCCAGCAGAGCTCTTTTGTCTACAGAGAAACTTTCCACAACATAAAAGTGATTCCGGGTGTTGGAGACTGGACCCGAATATTTGGGTTTTGATGCCAAAGGCACATAAATAAAAACCAAAGGAAGGAACTACTGCCAATCCCAAGGGTTGGTTCGGTTCCCCCTGCCCTAGTGACCCCTCCTACAGGAGGGGATCCCCTCCTTCGCCCAGTTCCCCAAACTAAGCCAGGCTAAGGCTGACCTGCGGCCAGGTACAATTAAACTGTCATACCACAAGTAAAGTCTAGACCTGACTCCCCACGTCTCCTGTCCCTTCACCTTAACAACAAGTGAACAATTCCACAGCCACCAGCGGCTGCTTTGGCCCAGTCAGCATCAGCTTCTCACCTGGATGCCAGGAGTGTCCTGGACCTGAATGGCCAGGGTTTCTCCTTCTATGTGAACTTGTCTTGTGTAGAGATTACCTAAGAAGGACAAAAAAAGGCCATTATGTTTCCTCTTTCACGTGCAGCCGCATGAAACATTACAGTTTGGGTTTTGTGTGTGTGTGTGTGTGTTTTTAATATACCACAGCTTGCACCAAGACACACAAGAAAAAGATGTCATTCACTTCAATTTAACTCAGATCTTGCTTAAAGGCCAAGTGTAGTCTTAAGCCCCTGCTGGTAGACTTATCAAAAGTAGGTCAAAGTTTGTGGGTTTTTAGAAACTTGCTGGTCTAATTTTAACTGAGTTTCCATATCTAGAGTAGTTTCTTGGAGGGAAGTTTCTGGCTCACTATATACAGGATTTCTGTTTTTACTTTATCATCGTATCATTCTATGAACAGTTATGTTTTGCCCGCTGGATATAACAGCTTCGTAGGCAAACATGGTTAGTAAATGCACAGTTAGCATCCCTGGCAAGAACATGCACTGGGGTTCCGATCAGCTGTCAGAGCAGAAGGCCACCATGTCTTATCTTGGGACGGCTTACATGGCTCCTTCCAATTAGTCCCCAACGGGTACTGCATGCAGTCGACTTAACTTAAGCAATCTGCTTAGCAGGGCATAGTCAGAGAGTACTGAAGCCTTCTGGGACAGTGGCTATTTTCAATCATGGAGAATGAAATGTGTGTCTTCTCGTTGTTCAGGGGCTCTCCCAGCTAGAATCATGGCAGCCAGTTATTTTTCTTTGTTAAGGAAAGAACTTTAGGCTTACAACTGCACTGCTTTGGCCTTTGCTTTAAAAGGTCGCTCCTGAAAGGCAGCCAGCAGAGGGAGGGGGGAGGAGCTCGCGGCTGGGGTTTTTGTTTGGTTGGGTTATTTTTTTTTTTTATGACTTTTGCAGGCATGTTTTAAAGGAAAAGGCCTTGGAGTACAAAGGGTGCTTCCAACTGGGGTCCCTATAGTTAAAACATACCACAGGGAATACTTTCAGGCACTTGATAAAATGATGAATGGGCCAGGAATGGAATGAGGCCAGATGGCAGCTGGGAGGGAGGGGGGGAGAGAGCGCGGGCAGAATTGGAAGTGGCAGAATCCTGATGCTAAACACTGTCACTCTGAAGGAAGTGTCCTTGAAGGTACTGAGACAGGAGGGCAGCAACCCCAACAGGCTTTGTCTCAGTGCATTTCCTCACCTGCATTTCGTTCATAGTCCCCGATGAATCGTTTAGTGAGGAACCGGACCACCAGAGCTGCAATTCAGAAAAGAAAACAGACCGATCGTTAAGCTACTAAGTTAGATGGGTCTCCGCCCCACCCCCACCTGGAAAACAACTCTTCCAAAGAAAGTCACAGCCGGCCACCAAGGGAAATTCTTATCCTGTAGCTACTTGACCCCTCTGCCAGAAGCGAGAAGACAGAAACCAGTGAATTACTGCTGTGACAGCGGAAAGGGTCTAGAGGCCCAGCCCCTCCGGGGAGCCCAGCTGGGCCACACCTAAACCTTGCAGCAGGCGAGCTTCTTCCTACCTTACGGAACTCCAGGAGGGGTTACAGTCACTAACTCCCCATTCCGACCCAGATCCTGCCAGAAGCTCAAAGCCCCAAAGTTCTAATCTGGTAGTCGGCGGGCCAGACTGGGCCCCAGTGGCCCTCTCCCGTCGAAGCAGGGGCATGAAGGGGCGGAGGATCCCGCTGCAACGCCCACCTCTCTCATCTCCAGTCTGGGTGGGGGGCTCCCAGGTCCCGCCCCTCGACCAAGCGGGTTCCTCGCTTGGACTCACCGGTCTTGCCCACGCCGCTGGCCCCCACCACGGCGATCTTGACGAGCCGGCGGCCCGCAGCCCCCAGGCAGCAGTCGGCAGCGGTGCTGCCCGGGACGGGGTACTCTGCGATGGTACACATGTTCTGGATGAGGCGCATCGCCGCTACGGCCGGGGGTGCACGGAGCGGGGAGGAAAGTCAGGACAGGAGACGGCTCGCGCTGCAAGGAGAGGAGGGTACCCGGTCGGACACCGCGCGAGCAGAGACTGGAAGGAACGGGAGAGAGCGCGAGGAGACGAGAGGCTCAGCGGTTCCGGCTCGCGGCTGGGACCGCAGCCGCCCGGGCGCGGATTTTCTCCGGCCCAGGCCCCGCCTCCACTCCAGCAGCCAATCTCCGGGCGCCCCGCTCGAGGCCCCGCCCACGGCCTCCACAACGAGGCTGCGCCCCCACTGGAGCCGAGAGCGAGTGCGGAGCCCCGTGAGATCCGAGGAAAACAGGGCGCCCGGCGTGAGGGTGGCAACGTGCGGGACCCAGCCGGCTCCCGCTGCGCTAGCACGCGGCCGCACCGGTGGCTGCGGGGTCACGGGGTCTCAGATCCGCGTTGGGGATCTGCCCATGTCTGCTGGGTTTCAGGTCCGCATAAGGGGAATCTGTCCTTGCCTTCGTAGGAAACCTGTCATGTCTGCGGGGGTCTCAGATCCGCGGTGGGTTTAGGGGCACCCACCCTTGTCTGCCTACCTCGCCGTTGAGCCTCCGTAGGTCAGTCCCTCGGCATTCTCTGAATTGGGTCCCAGGTCCCCTAACCTCTCTGACCACTGCCTACATCCAACTGCCTTCTCCTCTGACCCCAAAGAACCTGCTGGGGACCCCACAGGCCCATAGTCACTGCCCTGTTTGGCCCTATCCTGTGTGCTGCTCGTGCGCTGGGGACACCATTGCACTGACTTAGCTACATTCAAAGTTTTATCCTGGGTTATACATGTTCCCCATCGTTGTACTCGTAAACAAAGACACCTCTCCCTGACCTAAAATGTGGCATTTGTCTTTGGGGCAAACTATCCATTTTGTTCTAGTGCTTGCCAACAGTGCAAGCTCACGAGAAGGCGCACAATGTGGAAAGCACGCGTGCTGCACCCCTAGAGGCAAAGCCAAGCCAAAAGTCACTAGAACAAGCTTGCATGGCTAACCCAGTCACGCCTCCTCCCAGGGCTGTGAAAGGTAAAAAAAAAAAAAAAAAAGCAGTCAGTGCAGCTGTGGATTGGACTCACCGGGAGGCAGAAGGGCCCCACGTTTAGTCTAGTCATAAGGCAAGGGTTAAAAGTGGCTTGAGGCCAAGGAAGATGAGGGGGTCTAGCACTCATTAAAAAAAAAAAAAAAACCTAGTACCCCATCAGAGAAAACCGCAGTCAACTGCTGGCCAGATCCAACTTCAGCAACCTACTTTATCGCCACCGCCGCCCTTACAACCCTCAGGGCCTTTTATCTTGGTGCCTAAGACAGCAAAGCTGTACATCCTCATTAAAGGTAGAAAGGTAAAAGAAGCTGATTCCAGTCTCTACACACTGTTTCTTGTTTAATCACCTTCCATTCTGGACTGTATTCACCAGGTATTTGAAGAGAATTTACCATCCTATACTGGTCAAACCGTGACAAACTCTGTATCCATTAACAGTTTGAGGGGGTGACGAAATCAGAGAGGAACTAGGAAGACTATGTCGACTTGCCCTGTTAGGTCTCCTAGGATGAGCGGCAGATTGGGGGGCGGGGCAAACAGCCTGAGCAGTGACCGCAGTCAAAGGCTGCCTTCTAGGGAGAACACTGGTCACCGTCTGAGTCAGGGACAAAGGGCATGTCCAATTTGCATCATGTCTTTCTGTGTGGTTTAAATCGAACTTGAGTTTTGCCGGTCTATAAAATCAAACTTAGCAAAGTTATAATTAAGGTAGCACGCATCTTTCAGCCCCCGGCCTTCCAGCCTGCAATTCTCTAGTGTTTACATGGGAAATAATTACGTGATCCACAATGTTTGCTCGGCTGCTCTTTGCACACAGAGACGTGATAAAAGTTCTCACGGGGAATTTTGCTTTGAATCATTTTAGTTTCTGGTGCTTCATTTTCATTACCGCGGGACTAACCAGACCAGTGATCTTTCTGTCTGCATCATGAACGCTGAATTTAGTATACTTACTTTAAGTCAAAATGAACTGGCTGTACTTAAAACACAGAGAGAGGTGGAGGAGAAAGGAGGGGGGAGAGGGGGGGGAGAGAGGGAGGGAGGGAGGGAGGAAGGGAGGGAGGGGTGTTAGTTACTTAAAAAACATTCACTCAGTAGCCCCCACCTGCGTCTAGTTAACCTCAGATGATAGCAGTTATCACTTCTTGGGAACCCAAATTTGTAGGAAAAAAAGAAACCAAATTAGGAGGAGGAAAAAGAAGGATGGATCAGGGCAGGAGAGATGACATTTTATTGCAGACTATAGGAAAGGAATTTCACCTTTTACATCTAAGGTTATCAAGAAAGTGACTGTGTAATCCCTTCACTCTGAAGCCCGAAGCAGGACGATTCTGCAATATTACTCTATGATGATAAGGCAGATACTATCATCACTTCTAGGAGCCGTTCCCTCTGCTGCTCCATAAACCACCCCCCAGACTGGTTTATGGTCCTTGTCCAGACACAATGGCACAGTTCTTTTCTGGACTCTCTCCCGGTGAAAGATGGCAGGTATCATGAAGTTTCTGGCTGACCATCCAGTGTGGCTTCTTCATTCACACGTCTGCATTTCGATTAGAAGCAGCTCCGGCTGCTTCAGAACACATTGACTTCTCCTAAGAGAACACGCTGAGGACAGGAAATAGGACCCGATCTCTTAAAGCTTGTGTGTGGAATCTGGTATAGCATTGTTTTATCAGATGCTAATGGCCCAGCACACACTCACACAGACCCAAGTGGGAAGACAGGCACATCGGTCCTACCTCTACATGGAAATAGTGCCAAAGAATCTGAGACCATCTTTTCTTTAAAAATGAGACAACAAAGTTCCACATACATCTTTGCAAAGACCACACGGCCCATAATGGACAGAATCGGCAGGTGATCAGTGATATTTAAAACCAACCGAATGAGGGCCAGGGAGGTAGCTCAGTGGGTAAAGTGCTTTGTGAGTAAGCAAGGAGACCCAAGTTCAATCCCCAGCACCCATGTAAAAAACAAAAGACAAACCCAGGCACTGTGGCGCACAGCTTCGATCCAGGCCTTGGAGAGACGACAACGGGGGAGCTCCGACTTGGGACTTGCTGGCCAAATAGTCCAGCAGAGTCAGCTGTATGGCCAGGGAGGAATTATGTATAAAAATAAGTGAGATAGGGAATAATTGAGAAAGACATCCAACCTAGACTTCCGACCTCCACAAGGTCGCTCAAACGTGTGTGTATGCACTCAAGTGCACCTGCACGTAAACACATTTCATGCACAAACAGCCTGATGATGCTATGTACCCAGTGATGTGCACACACTCTCTCCCTCCCTCTCCCTCCTCTCCCATTTCTATTTCTTCAATAAAAATAAAGGGTGGGAGATTAAAATATGAGGGATGTGGGGGAGTCAAGGCCGAAATATTTTGGTAAGTCGTGATTTTGCCTCAACATCTGGAGTTTCTATCACTGTCTTTGATCTCTAAAGTCAGTCTTTCATCTGAGAGCTTTTCGAGATAATTCGGTGTCTGGAAGTCCTTAGGACCCCAGTTTGTAAGTTTAACAACTATTTGTTTAGCATCTGGGCTGTGAGTAGAGCAGGCACTGTGTTGGACCTTGGGCTCACTCGGGTGAGCACGATCACATTTAGTATGAGAAGCTGAGACTCTGGCCAAGCAATTTCAGTACAACGTGCGAAAACAACTTGACAAAAGAAACTCAGGTGTTACAGGAGCACATAGTAGGACTAAAGACCTAGACTAGGAATAGGACCTAGTCAAGGAGTAGCAGGCCTGGAGAGCTGCACAGCTCTGTGTTGTACACCCGCCCACATGCATGTATGCACATGTATGTGTAAGGATGTGTCGAGGGAAGGGGAGGTGGGTTAGGGACCGAGCATTTGCCCCCTAGACAGAGGAAACCAGGAAATAACTGCGGGCTGTGAAATAAAAGAACCAGGACATAAGACAACGGGCTCGCTCCCAGTGAGGAGGACCAGTCAAGGATCAGAGACTCCGTATACAGAGAACAGCACAGGAGAATTCCAAGGACTCCAGCACACACTGATAGAGTAAGAGAAGCTGGTGCTCCCTTCTTCCACGGGACATGTCCCTGGTGGTCAGACGAGTGCTGCTTTCCCCGTATCACCAAGGGTTGCTCCCACGTTGGTGTGTGTCGAAGTACGTGGCCCTTTGCCAAGAGTTGTGTTTTTGTTTGATTATTTATTTTGAGGCTTATTTCAACTCCCACCACCAATGTGGAGTCAGAAAATAGACACATATTTGGCTACTGTAAGTGAAATATGATTTAACAAATTTTAAGAGAGAGGGAGAGATGGGGGAGGGAGGAAGAGAGAGAGAGAGAGAGAGAGAGAGGCAGAGAGAGAGAGAGACAGAGAAAGAGAGAGAGAGAGAGCCCACATACCCTGGTTTCAATGTTATGGGATGGGAAGGGCTACCGTCAAGGGTTCGAGCCTGAACCTACAATATCTTTCCTCTCTTTCTCTTTCTCCCTCTCCCCCCCCACCATCCCTCTTTATGGTAAACCTAAAGCTACTTTTGAAAAGGAAAGTCTAGGGAAGAGATGGCAGTAAACATAGTCAAAGTACCAGTTATATGTAAATGAAGAAGCTTGTATGAGCCCCATCACTGGGTCCGATGGAGTATAGCCAGTAAAAAAATAAAAGGCAAAGTAACGCCATCACAGAGGAACCCAGAAGTCCATCCTCTCTTATTAGGGAATAAAAGGATATTATAGGGTGGAAGTCCCACTCCTGGCTGTGGGGTGGAATCTCTAATCCTTTGTAAAATGCCTCCTCTAGGAGATTCCAACTGATTCTTAAGTTCTAACCCCTCCTGGCATCCACAGCAGCCCGTGTACACTGACTTGGTGCCTTCCTGCCTGTAGCCCCCTCCTAGAAAGACAGACTTTGGCGAGCGCTCACCAGCTTTCCGAATGTCTGGCCAGTCTTGCCTTTCATTTCCACATTGTTTGTGAAATCCAGGAGCGATGGCTCCCTGTGCCATGGAATCCTGAAGGAGCAGCAAGTGGGGACGGGCATGTCTCCAGCGCTAGGACTGAGACAGCATGATTCCCAATCGGAGTTTATATATTCAAATGTTCTAGCTAAAGCGAACCGTGGCTCAGACACCGTTCCTGGATTAAGGAGGTCAGAAAGTTTATGCTGCCACTTTGGAGCTTCTGAGAGATGTTTGAGCAAGCAAACAGGGATGGAACAGACACACTGAAGCAGGGGACGGGGATTTTACCCAGGGATTCCACCAGGTTTGTGCAGCCGCATACAAGCCTGTGGACCACACTGGGTAGCTATGCTGGCACATGGGGAGGTATCAATTGGGACTTTCCCCTTTAAGACCCCAGCCTTCCTTTTGATTTAATCACAACTGAAAGACAGCCAAATTCCCTAGAGTGAAAAAAAAAACAAATTAGGGACAAAGGCAAAGGGGGATCTCAATTAAAGACAACGGGACTCGCCCTACATGCATGCACAAGCATACGCATGTGCATCTCGTCCCAGAAAACTGTAACCTAAATAAAAAAAAAAAAAAAAAAGGCAACCCACTAATGCCTTAAATTCTAAATGTTATCACTGGCCTCAAGGAGGCTCTTCTCTCTGCTCATACCTTGACTGGTTTCTATGGCAGCAGAATGAGCTGCGTTTTCCTCTTTAAATGGTATTCTATGACTCCAATCTCTGGATGCACTGACAGATTGTGTCTCTCTTCTGGGAGATTTCCTCTTCCTCTTTAATATGATGCTCGCATGGCAGGTAGAAGTAGTCCTTTTTGTTTAGGCAGCTGAGATTTGTCTTCCACTCTATAGTGGCATCTGCCACCATGGCCCAAACCTTTTACCCCACCCCCAGCCCCCAGGAACAGAGAACATCCATTTGACAAGCAGTGTGATGATAACAATTGAAAATAAACTCAAGTTTTAAAGGTTACTTGGGACAGTGAGTTCCCACTGTGCTTTTTCAGGGAGTAGGAGGAGTTTCCAAGACTGTGGGAGTATTCAGGACTGGGAACCGACAGACTACACTACTAACCGGGCCATTTTTAGGAGTTCCCGCCGTGAATTGAAAAGGCCGATAACTCAGCACACAGAGAGTGACAGTGTGGTTTAGACCCTTTTCATCTCTTCTCTGGCAGGAAGGATCCTTTGAGCATGTCCGTCCACCCTTGTCTCGCTAACACATCATTTATTTAGAAGATTATAAAACAAAAAGAAATGAGTGTAGGCCTTGGGTCCTTGGGAACAGGATACTTGACAGGATTTTATGATCAGAATACACTCACAAGGGCAGAAAGATTCAGACAATTGGGGTGATTGTTTAACTTACTCTGTTGCCTTCAAATCCCTAAGTGGATTGGACATACTTAATATTTACTCTTCTCCTACTCCTGGGAGTGTGAACCACCTAAGGACCTGTCAGGCATCCTTAAGGTCTGTGCATAAAAGCCAATGACCTCACATCAGACTCTTTGTATCTGCCTGTGAGCCAGGGAAACGGCAAGTATCCTGCGCCCACTTCTCAGGCCATCTGGGGAATGAACTGGTAAGCCGCCGCGTTGGGGCCCCAGGTGCTGACTCTTACTGCGGCATCAAGATTATAGTACCCCACAAACTCCAGTTCCTCACTCGTAGGCTACTTCAGTCCATTCCAATATACCTGAACCCTCACAGTTCATAGAATGAAGACACACTATGAGCTGATAGCCAAATTAACAGAAGCACAGAAGTTATCTAGTCCGTGATTATGTGAATAGCGACGACGTGACAAGGCTCGGTAGCCTCGAGGAAATGTGTTCCTCTTCCTAGTCCCAGAGCCCTTCAGCTTTTCACCAGGACGTCCTCACTACCGACGCATTTTTCTCCTGATCACAAGAGAAAATGGCTAGCAGATGAGAGGAGGGTGATGCGGTGGGTTTTAAGGAAATGTACAAATGACTCATGTACTGCATTTAACAAGGGCAGCGCTTCTATATAAAGAAACAACTTAGCTCCGCGGTGGGAGCTGTGCACAGCAGAACGGAGCTGGGAGAAGAACCGTACATTCCAAGGAGTATGAAGGTTGGTATGCTGCTCTGTCTCTGCCGGGAACTCTGTGTGCCGATTTATTCTTATTAATTCACCGGGAATGCGACACTATCTACCCTAGACTTTAAGTGTTACACAGTAGGAAAACTCCAGGATTGTTCAAGCTCATTCTTGACTGACCCCCAAAGCAAGCAAAAACCAGACTTCTATTTTTAATGAAGGTGTAACCCCGCGTGCTATTTGTAACTCGATGGTAAGTAAGTAAGTTATGGCTGATTTGGCATTACAACAATACGCCTAGTATCTAGTGAGACCACGGTATAAAAGAGACTGACAAAGTGTGTGTTTAACATTCTTGTATTTTCATGATGAGGGCGAAACAGGCATCGATTCATCAAGCCTGTATTGTCCTGTTATCGGGGGCTGAGAGGGGATTATTTATAACTTGTCAAATTATCTCCATATCCCTCATTACCTGGGCTCAGATAAGGAGATAGAAGGAAAGCTCGCACTGAAGCCTTTCTTGTATTCAATGGCCGAAGCTGCAGTGCAGCCAAGAGTCAAGGCATTCCTCTGTTCGCTGTCCCCGACCTCAAGATGGGAAGATTGCTTGTGGATAGCTATTGCGTTGGACTGTCAAGCAGACCTTTTGTGAGTTTAGGGCTGGCTTCTTGCAGATACAGCACATGCCAGCTTGAGAACACTAGGGAGAACAATGTCCCGACTGTTACGAGGTTCAGCAGGGGCCCTAGAAGTTTCTCAGGGGCTTAGTCCAGTGCAGGGGCTCTCAGCAGCTTCTCTCTCACATAACGAAATAGCCTGAACCACGAGTAGCCCCTTTCTGTGGCACGACTTAGCTTCTCCATCATTTGTCCACAGTTCAGTTCCATTCCCAGAACCACTTAGATTCTTGGCCCAAGCTTGTTGTCCTTCTGGCCCCTCAGCATCTGCAGTTCCAGGACACCTCATACACTCCCCAATCCCTCAGCCACTGAAGTCTCTTATATGAAATGGCCTGTCATTTGCATATAACCTACACGTACCTTCTCGCAGGCTTTCAGTCATCTGTAGATTACTTACAATCCCTAAAAGAATACCAATACAGTGTAGCTAGTTGCTTAACTGTATAATTATTTAGGCAATAGTGACCCAAAAAGGTCTGAATGTCTTCAGTTGGGGACATTTTTTTTTCCTGAGTATTTTCAATTCTTGGTTACTTGAACCCTCAGCCGCAGAGGACTTCACACCGCTGATCACTGTGTACCACATTCTATTCAGTTGCCTCTCATGGGCTTTCAGCTCTAGAGTGTAAGCTCTGTGAACTCACTGCTCTATCCCCAAACCCAGGGGCATGCTGGCCACAGAGCCCAGGCTATCCTATAATGGCTATTTTTAAGGCCAAGTGGGCAGATGGAGCTGTACATTTTAAGTATACTGAGGAAAAGAGACATCAGGCAGAGTCTGAGGAAGTTAGATTCGTAGGAATGGGTGACAGACAAGGGGGTGACAGATGACAGACCTGTAGAGACTGGCTCTGAGGTGAGTCAGGCCCCCAGCCACTCCAGTCACATACTCAGCCTTGGCTCACTCTGCCCTCCTTCCACAAGGAGGAAGAGGGTGGTTTGAAGTCTGTGAAAGATTGGGAGAATCCTGATGATGGCCAGCTTGGGTCTCAGAGAGGGGATCAAGGTTACTTACTGGTGCAGAAGCAGAACGGGAGACAGAAGAGATGATTGGCCGAGCAATTGGAGCCACAGGCAGGCGGGCAGCACCTGCTAAAACCACCACGGCAAAAAACCGAGGTAGTGGAAAGCAGACAATGAGAGGACAGCGTGTGTGGTTTTCCACAGGGGAAAAAAAGAAGCCCAGAAACTAGAGCATTCCAGACAGCCGAGGGGTGAGTTGGCCTAGGGTGTGAGTGAGTGGCTGACACAGAAATTAAAAGAGGTAGGGAATCAAGAATGTCCATGTGGACCGTACCCAAAGATCCACAGGAGTATCTAATGCTCTTCCGCAGGCCAGGCACTGTGGACCTGCAGAAGAGCATCTTGTGCAGAGGGATGCTGGGGGTAGACTTTCCTGCTAGACTGCAAGCTCTCAGGACAGAGCTGATGTCTGTATTCTCCACTCGCAGCAGTTGCCCAACATACCCTCACTAAACAGTGGCAGATGAAAAGTGCTGTTCCCGTTATGACTTTTCTGTACTTTCTCCTGGGTTTCTTGTCCTTACAGGACTTCCCTGCCTCTACCTGCAGTAGTAACTCAGCGGCTGAGCACAGGCCGTGTGCCAGCGCTGCTCCATGGACTCCAGGTGTCTTAACTCATGACACTGTCACAAAACCCACACGACAAGGTGGATGCTGATTAGATGTTCCTCCTGTGAACAGATCTAGGCCAGGAGAGTGAGGTGGTCCACTCAAGGTGACACAGCTAGGACACAGGAAAGACAGCAGCTTCTGAATGCAGACACTTTGGCTCCAGAGACTCACAACTCAGAACTTGTGGCCCACCTCTCAATAGACCCACTGTCTAGCCTCCCAGGGCAAGTACCCTTTATCTTCAGCCTTTATCTTCCCTTTTTATCTTTTCTTCAGCTCAGGGGTTAGAGGAGGCATGTATCTGGAATGGAATGTGTGAAATGTAAGGATGAAAGATAGGTTAGGGAAAGGGCAGGGGACTTGTGTGTGTGTGTGTGTGTGTGTCTGTGTCTGTGTCTGTGTCTGTGTCTGTGTGTGTGTTTGTGTGTGTGTCTCTGACTGATGAGTATGTTTGTATGTCTTAGTATGTCTGTGTGTCTGAGTATGTCTGTGTGTCTATGTATGTGCATATGTCTGTATGTATGTGTGTGTCTATGTATTCCTGTGTGTGTATGCCTATGTGCATCTAAGTATGTCTGTGTGTGTCTGTATTTGAGTATGTCTGTGTGTCTGAGAATGTGTGTCTGTGTCTGAGTATGTCTGTGTCTATGTCTGTGTGTGTGT
>NW_021604791.1:8800635-8812727 GCF_004785775.1 Grammomys surdaster
TGTGTGTCTGTGTCTGAGTATGTCTGTGTCTATGTCTGTGTGTGTGTGTGTGTGTGTGTGTGTATGTGTATGTGCATATGTCTGTGGGTGTCTATATGTGTGGGTGTTGTCTGTGTGTGTCTGTTTCTGTGTGTCTAAATATGTCTATGTGTCTATGTCTGTGTATGTGTCTGTGTATGTGTCTGTCTATGTGTATCTGTGTGTGTCTGTGTGTCTGAGTATATCTCTGTGAGTGTGTGTGTAGCATAGGCTGCAGCTATTTTTTAAGAAAAGACTTCTCATAGATTTCCTCCTTGAGCCATGTGAACCCAAAACAGAGTGTTGAGCCGTAGTGTTATTTCTCTTGTCAAGGCTCATGGTATGCACGCTTTAGCACAGCGAGAGCGGGGGAGATTGAGCAATCGACTGAGGATTTGCCTGCAAACAGGAAGGTCTATCTAGAAAACCTGCAAGTTCCAAGCCAGTGGAGGAGCCTGCCTCACACAGAAGGGCAGTGGTCCTGAGGACCAGCATCAACAGTGACCTTTCACCTCTGCACACGTATGTAAACATACATCCAAACATACATCTTCATAAAGAATATAATCTCTTGTATGTAACTTAAACATTTGTTTGGTTCTTTCTTTTGTGCTGAAATCCCAAGGTCTGAAAAGGCGCCCACTCAGGGCTGAGTCTGAGGAATGGAATTCAATTTAATCCAACTCCTAGCCAGGCACTTACCAAGGTCTTTAAAAAGGGAAAGGTGGCATTAATCTATTTCTTGTTTTGCTGTTTTGAGCCTTCTGTCCTTCTGTTACATAATGCCAGCCCCATTCAGAATAGAAATAATACTTCACAATGGGGCCAGTGCCCAATGACGTGGCGCACATTTGCTGAACACTGGTGGCTATTGACAAATGCCACAGCTGCGCCTGAGTTTTTAATCATCAACAGAACCTTTGATTGCTTCATATGTCCTGCCCATGTGATACGTATGTACAGTCAGCAGGCTGCACCAGCAACGGGGAGGACAGAAATCTGTCTCCGTTTCTACTCCTACTTCTTGGGAAGCAAGTTATTATACTGTTGAGGGCGGAAAGTTCATATCCTGGCAAACATGTTTTTCTCCAAGTGTACTCATCAATATTATCCTCCCAAAGTTGAAAGGTTGCTGACTCTTTTCAAATATTAAAAAAAATTAATTTCTCAAAATACTATGTATTTAACTATGATGAAGAGTCAGTAAAGCATTTGTGTTTAAATTGGCGTGTACCTGGTATACCAAATACGCAAGTCACTGAAAAACAAACAAACTAACAAAAACTTGGCAGGCTGCCTGTCCCTAAGGAATTTACAGTTTGAGGCAGGCAAGAATTTACATAGGAAGAATCAGTGATACTATGATTCATAAAACAATACTTAGGGAGTGATAACAGTCAACAGTGCTGCGGTGACCATAGAATGTTTTCTCAAGGATCTAGAAAATGAACCGAGGGCTGGAAAGACTCAGTTGCCAAGTGCATGTGCTACGTTTCCAGGGATCTGAGTTGGGCTCCCAGTGTCCATGTTACAACTACCTAGAGATCCAGCTCCAGGACCCTGACACCCTCCTCAGGCACCTGAGCACAAGCAACAACATTCATACAGAGCACATATGCATGGGCATACATAGAAATAAATCTTTCTTTAAAAAATCAAACTGGACCCTGAAGGGTTGCTAAGGTTTGGGTGGAAGGAAGTATTTGAAGGATGTGTGGGTGGGAGTAGAGTAGTTGTGTTAGATGGAACGGGACCTTTGGACCCAATACCTGTGGTATTACACCGTATGGAAGGATCTGGAGGAAACCAGTTCAGACTGGAACCTTGGTGCTTACTATTGTTCAGACACAGTTGGAAACCCCAAGATTCCAACCCATGTGAAAGGCTTCACTCTTCTGGAGCCAGTAGGCAAGACAGATCCACTTCAGAGTGCATTAGGAGTATCAAGTGTTAAAGAGCATGCCTTTAATCCCAGTGCTCAGAAGACAGAGGTAGGCTAATCTCTGTGGGTTCGAAGCCAGCCTGGTCTATGTAGTCAGAGCCTGTCTTAAAACCAAAAACAAAGTCTGCTTGAACTAGAAAGTGAGAGGGGCCAAATAGTCAGAAAGGAAAGCTGTGATCTTGACCAGCAGCGTGATCCAGGAGAGACATAAAATAATGTTTATTCACAACAAATAGAACATCAACGACAGACCAATGAAATGATGCCACCCAAGTCTGCCTGGGACGCTGAGGGGTGTAGTGTAGCAATTCACAAGGGCCTCGTGATGCTTCGTAACATGATGGGAAAACAGTCCAGCAGATGCGTGCAAGGGAGCCCGAAGAAGAATGCAGGCTCACCGTGTGATGCCCTGCCACCGCTGATGCTAAACGGATGCCAAGAGTGGGAAGTCCTGTGAGACAGATACCCATCCCTCCCGATTACCCGAGTCTCCCTTCACGCCTCCACCTCTTCCACGCTCTCAATCCACCACGGTTGAAACACAATCAACAGGAGCTTCAAAAGGCACAAGCCACGGGATTATTCCAGAAACAGAAGTCCTGTGTGGGATCCAGCAGAGCAAGGAGAGAGATAGGTAAGAGAGTGAAGGACCAAACGTAGGTGACCACAGGTCTGAAGGAAGAAGGAAGGCAAGGAACGCTAAAAAACTGTCTCTTTGAGCATATTGTATCTACAAGCTAAATTAAGTATAAAATTTGCCCAGATAGGAAGTAGATAGACATGGGAGTAAAATTAATCCAGAGGCCAGTACAAGTCCAGGCCATATCTGTGGACTACCAGCCACGTGCTACATTTATGCTAGGAAAAGACAGGTCACAGAAAAGGAGAAATCTGAATTACCCGGAGAGAAAGGCCATTCATTCGGGATTGCCTAGACTCACTCATTCATTCACTCATTCATTCATCCATCCATCCATTCATTCATTCATCCATCCATTCATTAATTCATCCATCCATCCATCCATCCATCCATTCATTCATTCATTCATTCATCCATCCATCCATCCATTCATTCATCCATCCATTCATTCATTCATCCATCCATCCATTCATTCATTCATCCACACATTCTTTCATGTGCCCATTTATTTACAAAATCATCAAAGTGTCCAATCCCAGGTGCCCTCCGTTATACTGTTTTCTCGATAAAGGATCGCTCTGGTGTACCACGTAGAATAGACATGAACAGGGTTTTTGAAGTTGTATTTCAAAATGGCCCAGAGCAGGCATATGAACCAGGTACTGTTATGATACAGTTGAGGATGGGTTCAGCTGAGTTCAGGGCTAAGAGATAGCCAGTGGACAAGGTTGGGAGGTAGATGTTTTTAGAAAAACAAAGAATGAGACGTGCATGCACAAGGTCCCCAAATTTGGCAGCCACCAGGGACCTGGTCGGTACTTATGTGAGGGCTTTTATATTGGCAGGGAGCTAGAAACTGAAGTGCAGGTAGAGGCTGAGAGTTGGTTTACAGAGAATCCTCTATATGCTCCTGGGTGGGTGGTATGCCATCCACAAGAAAAGATTATCCCTTCTAGAGACAAGCTGGACATCTGAAGTGGCTGACATTCAGAACCTTGTGTGAGGGAATATGTAAATAAATTGCTGTGCTCTCTCTGGAAGTTGGCAGCAGAGAGTAATTTCACAACTGTGCTGACACCTTCTGCTGGACCTCGCTCAACACTTACTTGGGTGAGAAGGGTGAAATCAGTAAGAATTTTTAGACTGCCTTGCCCCAAATTCTGTACTAGTTTGTCTTATTGTGTACACGACATATGGGACAGGATTGAACGGTTACAACCATGGAGCCCAGTGAGCAGCCCCAGTGAGCCCTGAGTGCTTTGGGGAAGTCAATATTAAAGTCAGTCACATCAGTGGCTTTATAGTGTTAAACTGTCCATGACATCACAGCAGATCTCTAACTGCTTAAGAAGATGAATAGTCATTTCCATGGAAACGCTGACTCAGACAGCAGCTCTACTCACTGTTGTCTCTCACTCAAACTTAACCCCTTAAATCCGAGGTCATTGTTGGAGACAGTGTGGGCCACGGTGTCAGCCTCTGATGCTTAACACGAATGCATAGTTTCATTAACTAAGACAGAAGGCTGACTGGAGCAATTTCCATTTTACCAAGTAGACAAATGGCTTCCTAGGCAAGACAGGAACAGAGTCTCTTTTTGAATGAAACGAGATACTTCTGGGAGTGGGGCAGGAGTGACAGACGCCTAACTGTGAGTTGAGGATCAAGATGATGAATCTCTGGGCTTGTTTAATGGGAAAAGTGGAGTTGTTGGCTTCAGACATGGCTGGATCCACAAACCACAGTGACATCACTGGTCTACAGGCCTTCAGCCTGTTCACTTTTTATCTCTTTTCCTCTAGTTGACTTATTGCCCTGGAAGCTCCAGGATTCTATCAGACTCAGAGGCAACAATCCCCAGCTCAAAGAGAAGACGAGCCCCCTTTGCTTGAGCCCCAGTTGCTCCACCAAAAGTTTCAGAATCAATCTGGTTAGCTCTGCTTGGGTGGTATGGACATTCCCAAATAAAGACAATTTTTTTTTTTTTTTGGCCAACAGGATAGAAAATTTCTGTTGGCCAGGCCTACAGCACATGTCTTGGAGCAGAGCAGGTCACTTTCAAGCTCAAAGATCCATCCAGTGAGCAACCTTCCCAAACATCTGATTTCCACATCCAGAACAGACACGGTAGAGACCCTTGCAGGTGTTATAAACAAAGAATGATCTTTGTGTTGTACAAAGGAACACACAAAGGAAAGGTAACTCAGCAAGGCAATTTCTTTTTTTCTGAAAGGATGTGGCAGAACTCAAACCAGGCTAGGGACACACCAGGGCAGGAAGTTCACCTGGTGTGCTCCATTTTTTGTTCTAACCCCAGTGATAGTGACTGTTTCTTGTCCCCATTGGCTGGGGTACAACCTCACAGTCTTTCAAGATTGGCTAACTAAAAAAAAAAAAAAAAGAAATAAAAGGGGAAAGGGGTTGTTTGTTTCGGGTCATCAGCTAGGTGAGGGGGGAGCTTTGTGTAAACGAGAGTTTTTGCAAGATGAGGCAGGTTTATGGGATATGGTCTTCAGACTACATGTGCCTTCAATAGGAAAGACTTCCTAGTCTCACTTCCCAAGTGGCTAAAGACACCTTACTAGACAACAAAACAGAACGAAGTGGACAGTTAGCTGAGAAGAGGATTTGGTTTCCATAGCCAGTGCTGCCCTACTAAGAGACAAGGTCAGTGTGGGTACACTGAGGCAAGAAGGAGGGTGGGCATGCTGGGAAGCTGTGGCATTTCTCAGGCCAGTGGCTGAGTTGGGGACAGGAAAGGTATTAGGGACATACCCTGGGATCATGAGGCCTATTCACTACTGAGCTGATAGTGGTGGCCAAGAGTGAAATGAGGCTAACTCCAGAACTGGGTTCTGTCCTCTGTGTCCACCTGCGGGTATTCATAGGACCTGACAAGTAGTTTTGAGTTCTTCCTGGAAAGCATAGTCAGAAGAGGACAAGGGATAAAGAAGTAGAAGTTCTTTACAAAGAAGAGATTCTAGACAACGGTCCTTGAGGTGAGAGGGCTGGGTCAGAAGGAGATCTAGAACTAGCCTTGATGGATTTTATTGGCCAGGGTTGCAGGATACCTTGAGTTGGCTCCTAAAGGGTATGGGTTGGAAAAGCCTAAAAGCACGAGTGTGAGGAAGCCGGGTCTAAGTTGGAATGCAGATGTTGCAGATGTGATTATGACGTAAAGTATCACGATGATTATCAGATGATGATAAGAATGGGAAGGCCCAGTAGACAATGGGGGCCAAAGTGCCTCTGCTACTTGGATGGAGATAACAGACCTGAGGCCAGAACCTCCGCTGTCCTCTCCTTCTGTTGCCTGCACACCTGCCCATTAGAGGCAGTCACTGGAGCAAGACGATCCCTAACCTCATAGCTCATCTTCTTCCTTCCCTACCCCCAGGGGTAGTCTCCATGCCTGGAAGTCTTAAGAAACCAGAGAAGCAATACGAGCAAGGTAGACAGGTCACTGTGAAGCGGTGACTTTAGTTACAGAAGAGATAGGGGCTTGGTTAATGAGACCAGTGGCTCTCTGGTTCTCGGGGACTGTGATCTGAGACTGAGATCCAGAGATCTGGAGATGCCTTCCCTTTGCTTGGCCTGAGGAAAGCACCAGTGGAGGGAAAACTAAAAGCACAAAGATTACGGGGCCACAGTTTGAGAGCCTGGCAATATGTTATGTTCATAGTCAAGATTGCCCAGCCAGCCAGAACTGGACAAACCATTCATTAATGTTAGACACAGCTTTGCACAACAAAAGTCTTGCGGTGGAAGACTCAGGCTGCGGTCAGGGTGTTCACAATGTTGTCGGGACCTGGCTCCATTTACATACAGTGTGGCTCCTAATCTAGTAATGTTATCTAGAGCACACTTAAGGATAGCTGGATTGACTCACACCTGTAATCCCAGAGCTCAGAGCGCTACAGCAGGAGGATGATGAGTCTAGATCAGACTGAGCTGAGTAGCAAGATCTTATCTCAAAAACAAAACAAAACAAACAAACAAACAAACAAAACCAAAACTCACACACAATTAAAAGTGTGCTAACCTTTCTGGGGTTCAGCTTCCTGATTTGAAGAATGAGGGTAATTACAACATTTCCTTCATGGGGCAAATGAGCAAATGAATTAAGATAAGCGTCGTATATGCTATACTGATGTGATAACCATCAGCTGCTCTTCCTGGCTTTGCTCAGAAATAGTACTGGACTGGGTGTATGGTTGACTCTCAAGAAATAGTTGTTAAATGAAAATTATCACCAGGCTAAGAAGATAACATTAAATGGACACAGTAAGATATTGAGAGAGAGGGGGGTGGAGAGATAGATGAGGAATTGAAGAGGAATGAATTGGATCTGAATACATTGTAGCCATGTATAAATATTTGTTAAAATACCTTTGAAGGTGGGAAGTTCAATAGCAGTATCCTGAGCTTGCTTTCTGACCTTCACATGTGTGCTGTGCATACCTGTATCCACCCACACACACATGCACACAGATGAACACAACTCAATACATTGTCATTACAGTCTCAGCTACATTGTGCACCCACGCTCTGTCAAAAGCCCACTCTGTGCAACACCTCGAAAGAACTGATTTGTTTAACTCATCTTCGTTTCCGACCAGCTAAGCTAGAGCGTACTTGTTGAAGGGCAGCTAACAGAACGATCGGTCCACACCGGCTCTCCAGAGCCTGTGGACTCCAAGTGCTGCTACCCACCAGACCAGACGCTGCTAATGGCTTTTGTTCATCTGCCAAATTCTTCTGCCTCCCTGACCTCCTCTGGGAAGAAAGCTCAGACATGACCGAGTCTTCTGGAAGCCAGAACATCCCAGATGCTGGAAGCCTTGGAAGACAAGCAAGGAGGTAGCAGTCAAAGGGGGACAGATCTAGGGGATCGCACATGGCCCCAGAGGTATTTCATTTGCTTTGTACCTCAGTTACCTCTGCAATTGCAGCCCTGGCCTTCAGATTGCCTGCACTTCCTTTCCTCCGGAGTTGTTGCAGAGAAAGCTCACAGGAGTCAAAACAACTAAGCCTGGTGATATGAAAACCATATGTAAACTTGGCAGGGCTACCTTTTAGCCTAATGGGCCTCCCAGACATCGCAGGCCCACAGACACTGGCCTTTTGTGAGGCTGGAGACCTGGCTCTCCCTCCCTCTCTCCCATTCTGTAGAGACAAAATGAAAAAGGAAAGAGAGACAAGGAAGGCAGCCAGCCCTTTTCCCGACAGCCATGTGTTTCCTCGGGCTCCGGGCTATGTAATGTTAGGCTCGGTGAGGGATAAGCACCCACTGGGTGCCAGCTGCCAGCCTTGTTCCCAGTACCTTCATTTCTATCACTTGGTCCTCATGGCAAACCTTACCCGCATTTCACAGGCGAGGTCACTGAGGCTGACGGAGGTGTCGAGGCAAAAAAAACTAGAAAACTGGTTTTTCCACAAGTAAAGTATCGAATTCAAGAAAATATAAATGAACACCTTGATCCTTATCATTACAAAGCTGCCTCCCAGGTAACCTTCGGACCATTTCAAACAAATTTAGTAACATTCAAAATTTTGCCTACAGGTTACTTTCCCATTATAGAGCGAAACTGAGACATAACTCTCCCTTTGTGACATTGCTGTCATGATGGATAATATTCTAGTGTGTCATTGTTGCTCCTACCTGAAATTACTATACAGTTCAAGGCCCGCTGGGTGTAGAGGATGACTGTGTTCCAGAATGATCATCACTGTGGTGCTAAAAGATAACATTTTTTTTAAAAAAGAAAAGCTTTTTTAAAAAAAATGAAAGAAAAAGAGGAATCAGGTAAGTGATGGATAGGACTTTGTAGTTACAGTGGCTTATCCTGTGTTTCCAAAGACTGGAACGAGCATGCTCAGTAGCCAAACGCTTCTGCAAGCCAGCCTGTGTCTGTAACCTATGAATCAAGACTCTTCCTGGAATGGCTTCTAAAAAACCCCCAAGGATACTTGAAGAGCATTTGCAAACTCAGTGAACATTGGTGCGGTCAGCCCCCGAGGGCTCAAGTATGCTGACATGCGTTCTTCTTTTATGGACTGAGGCTCCCATCTGGGCTCAGTCTGCTACAAGATGCTCCCTGGGTTGCTTCGGAGCTCTGAAGGAGCTGTCTAGTGATGAGGTGGAGAGGGTGTGCTCTCTCTCTCACTTACAGAGGGCTAGATGAAACCTTAGTGTCCCTTAGATAAGAGAAAAGCAGCAGCAAATGGGAGAAGGCAGCCCAGGGGCAGGGAGCAAAGTCCCCTCAGAGACAATGGCGGTAGTCAATGAGTCACCTGGTACCCACACCAAAATGGCACTAAGAAAAAGCTGTGTCCCCAGGGGTTGGTGAAGCACAACATTTTTATTGTGTTTTGATTTATAATATATCTTGTCAGTGTGGAGCAGGGTGTGACAGTCCCTTCCCAATGTGGAAAATATATTTCCAGACCCTCCATACTACATTATGGGGTAGTACTATAATTAATATATAATATATGATATATAATATATATTATAATAATATAGTACTATAGTAATATAGACCCTAAATTTACTAAGTTTTCCTAGTCCAGATAAAGTCTAGTTTATAAATTATGCATAGTAAGAGATTAATGACAACAGCTTACGATAAAATAGAACTGTTATAACAGGCTATGATAAATGTGGTAAAATGTATGAATTATTTATTTGGGGGAGTATTTTCCCATTTAATATTTTCAGACAAAAGTCGACCAAGGGAAACAGAAACTGTGGAAATGAAAACCCCAGATGGGGGAACAACTGTATTGTCCACATGCACTACTTTTTCAGAATAAGCAGTCTTTCAGATAGGCTGGCCTGGCTCCGAATGATGTGCCGAGGGGCTGGGCTGCAGAGCACTGGAGGGGAGAGAGGTGGGGATGGAAAGGTCTCTGTAACCAGTGTCTGGGCTCCCTAACTCCTCCCACAGCCTTTGATTCCCATTATTTTGGTGCTCATTTTAAAATATACAAATTAACATTTACCTGAAGCCTCTTTGGTATGATTTTGCAACCCTTGCTAGATCTAGCCGGGCATAGGGAGAAACTAAGCAGTAAGCAGTCTCATCTCTGATAGATGGATGAAATAGAAACGTCTCCACACCATTTTCCACACCAGATTAAGGCAGCACATTGTGTTGTTTAAATGGGCCCACGCTAAACGGTGTTCTCTCCAAAGTCACCAGACCCGTGAATGAAGGATGGCTCTCCACCCACCAACCCCATAATCCTCTTCTTCATTCAACACAGTGCTAACCGCCCTGTGAACAGAGAATTCTCTCTAGAGAATGCAATTTAAGGGGAGGAATATCCAAACGTGATTTTTAAGAGAGTCAAGCTGGTCCAGGAACTGATAGCATTTCCAGAGCCCAGTCTCAGAAGGCCCGCCGAGCAAATGGAGACCGTTCCAATGGCATCGGCAGAGGATGTGACTTGTCAGGGCAGATTTGCTAACAGGAAAGGGAGCCAAGACCGGTCTTGTCTAGACGTCTGATTAGCGGTGGAACTGTAGGATTAGGAGGGTGTGGAGTTTTCTGGCTGCCATTCTAAGGAGGCTGGGGCTTTCTGTGAAGAGGGCTGGATGAGAGTAACATTTGTTTCCACTGAATATGCTGACTGATCTTAATCCTGTTTGGACCGCACACACCACCGCGCCAGACCAAGGGACTAAAACCCACCGAGCCGCTGTTTTGGATAAATGAATGATGCGTAAGCTTGAACTCAGGTTCATTGGGAGTGTGATGTTTTTACTCATTTGAAAGATTTTTAATAATAAAGTTTATTTTTTAAATTAGAATTCTTTTTTGAGATAGGGTTTCTCTGTGTGTAGGTAGCCCTGACTTGGAAGTCACTCTATAGACCAGGCTGGCCTTGAACTCTTACAGATGTATCTTCCTCAGCCTTCCAAATGCTAGAATTAAAAGAATGTGCTATATAACGAGAGATGGACCATCAGGGTCTTGGCCTCTGGGGAAAGGGTAGCTTTGAGATTGTTTTCTCCTCCTCTGGTCCTCCCATTTCAGCCTCGGCTTTCTACCTAAGCACTCTGATGCTCCCCCCCCCCCCAGTTTGGAAAATCTGTTTACATGTTAGAGCAGCCCACCTAGGGCCCTCCGGAAGCCACAGCACGTCAGGGATGGAAACTACAATAGGAGTCGGGGCAAGAGTAGACCTTCTTCCTAGGGTGGCCTTGAAGCGAGGTGACCATGGAGTAGGGGACTCCTAGGTGGAACTCCGGAGATGACAGGCCAGTGCTGAAAGGAAATGAGCTCAGAAACATGAGCTTCTAAAAGAAGTCCTCTTTCAAAAGCTCTCCATTTCGTTATCCCTCTTGAGTCCCCTGTGTTTCATGCTGTCAGCCACTGCTGCCTTCAGCCTTAGGCTGCATATTTTTACCATGACCTAAGACAGGGAACAGCTAGACACTGTCTGTTAGGAGGTCACAGCCCAGCTCAGTCACAGGAACAAACCACTGGCAAAGGCAGTGGTTGGGGTTTAAAAAAGCAAAGGGTGATTAGAGCCATCCCAGGCCAACTAGGGAAACAGAATTGGCTGAATTTAAAACAGGGAATCTGATCAGGGACTGTGACCAGATGATAGAAGAGCTGAAACATGAACAAGATGGTGGGACAACCTGAACAACACTAGAAGGACAAAAACAAAAACCAAAACCAAAACAAAAAAAAACCAAAAAACAAAAAAACCAAACCAAAACAAAAAAAAACAGATCTGGTCCAAGCAGGCCTCAGGCCATTCAGCACTGGCACGAATGGGAATGAATTAACCTTTGCTTTTCTCTCTTTGCTCCGCCTTCCAGAGGCCAGTCAGTGACTCCCATTGGCTGAGCCCCA
Source organism: Grammomys surdaster (assembly GCF_004785775.1). Classification (NCBI taxonomy): domain Eukaryota; kingdom Metazoa; phylum Chordata; class Mammalia; order Rodentia; family Muridae; genus Grammomys; species Grammomys surdaster. The sequence continues at coordinate 8,812,106 of NW_021604791.1, forward strand.
TAGCTGAATCACGTGGCTGCTGTAGGCACCTGGGAAACTGGTTGGTCTGGCCACCTGTCTGGACACGCTGGGGCAAGAGATTCAGAGAGATCTGTCCACAAATTCTATAAAACACTCCCCTGCCACTCCTCAGCAGCAACAGGTGTCACATCGGAGGATAAAATGTTTTTAGAATGACTATTTGTTTAACATTTCTTTTACGGCCCCAACTATCTATCTCCTCAGCCCTGAAAACTCTATGTTCCATTAGAACCGGAATGGCACCTGCTTGATTTATTGACGATTCTTTAGGAAAATTTTTTAAAGGATTGGGGATGAAACTCAGTGGTAAGGCGCTTGCCCAGCGTGTGCCAAGTCCTGTGTTCCATCCCCAGCACAATGCAAAATGAAGAAGTAAAGAATGTGTACATAGAAATGTTGGTTGAAAATAATTGAATGGGGCAGTGGGGGGGGGGCCGGGGCGGGGGGGGGGGAGGGGGCGTCAAGAATGGCTTGTTAGGCAATGCCCTTGCTGTGCAAACATGAAGACCTAAGTTTGAATTCCCAGTACCTAAATGAAAAGCCAGAAATGGCCAACACACACACACACACACACACACACACACACACACACACACACACA
>NW_021604791.1:8812737-8820868 GCF_004785775.1 Grammomys surdaster
ACACACACACACACACACACACACACACACACACACACACACACACACACCACATCTGCAATTCTAAGGTTACAGATTTGGAGCCTGGACCAGGTGTTTCCAGATTCTCAGCCTTTCTTCAAGGAATTGAAACAAAGGCTCATATAGATTTGCAAAAGTAGTGAAGGGAATATTCCAAGCAAAGCTATAGAACAAAACATGCTGCAAGAGAGAAGTGGACCTCATCGTGGAAGACACCCGAGCACCCGGATTAGTTTGAGGATTCAAGAGAAGAAGTTCGGCTTCTAAATTGCATAGTAAGAATGGTTGTTTTGATTGGTAGGTTAGATCATGTGATCCTTTTCTGCTATATCCGTTCTTCCCCATAATGCATCAGATTTTAATCATATACATACCTAACGTACCAAATAAGATAGTAAATAGGGGTGTCCTCCTGAAAGTGAACTTGAGGACATGATTGTCCCTTACTGACCACGCACCCAAAACCAGTTCAGACAAGATCAGCCCTCCTACCCTCCGACCAGGATATACTGAGAACTTGTTTGAATAAAAGTCACCTAAGTTTGATTGTCCTTAAGGGGAAGAGAATTTTATTCCACTGTTCAGGGGACAGTGTGGGTGCAGCCTGATGCAGTAGAAGTTCTAGGGCAGCAAATAGATTACTAGGTGCATCATTCTAAAAGAAGTGTGTGCGCAGCCCAAGCCAAGTGGAGTCCTCAGCTGCTAAACAATTCTCTATGCTTTCCTGCCTCATCGATTCTGTAGGGCCAGAAGCAGAAGGATTGCTGGGATCTTTTGACAGCTAATCAAGCTTGGGATTTGTTGAGATAACCTGTCTTAAGGAGAATAAGGCAGAGAGTGATAGAGTAGGACCCCGACCTTCTCCTCTGCACTCCACGTGCACATACATAGGTTCTTACACCTATACACATGCATGCATATACACAACACAGACGGGAAGATGAATGACTGTGTACTGCCCTTCGTGCAAGCAACTGATTCTTTTAGTGGGACATGTTGGAGTTGGGATCTAGGGAGAAGAGGAGATGAGCTGGGATCTTCTGTGAGCGATGCTTTATGCAACCACAGTAGCATCTTAGAATTTAAACAGAGTTTGCCTGATGATCAGGGCAGGATTCTGTCACTTGATAAGACATGAAAGCATTTTGTCAACTACACAATAATATATTCATGTTAGAGATTATGGTAGTGATTATTATACTCGGCTCAGATGAGCGCACCTGCATCCACTCATAGTGGCAGGACAGGATCTTGGGATCCATCCTTGGCATGACCTGTTCACATCTGGGCACAGGTCAGACTTCCATCCTTTGCATGACCTGTTCACATCTGGGCACAGGTCAGATTTCCAGGTGACTGTGTAAGCTGCCGAATCGCAGGAAGAAAAACTGAAGATGACAAAGAATCACACGGAAGGAAGAAAAGACATCATGAAGCAGCTGTTGAGTCCTCAGAAAAGAAAGAGCAGAAGGGGACAGGCCAGAGGGAGGTTGGGGAAGAACTGGAGACCCCTGATCAGGAGCCAGCAAATGGCCGTTGGAACTTGCCCAGGTACATTTTCTGAGCCCAGAAGGCAAGCAACCAGCAAGTTAACTACAGTAGACAAACTCAACAGTTACCATCTGTTTCTTGCTTATGATGGGAAAAGTGTCCAGCCAAGACAACCCTGTGAAATAGATAGTATTGGTTTCTATTTTAGTTGCAAAAAACTAGTAGATGCCCATCCCCTCTCTGTGTGTGTACTTGTGTGTGTGCATGTGTGTACATGTGTGTGTGTACTTGTGTGTGTGCATGTGTGTATACTTGTGTGTGTGCATGTGTGTGCATATGTGTGTGCATGTGTGTGTGGGAACATGTGTGTGTGTGTGCATGTGTGTGTACGTGTGTGTGCATGTGTGCATATGTGTGTGCATGTGTGTGTGCATGTGAGTGTATGTGTGTGTGCATGTGTGTGTATGTGTGTGTGCATGTGTGTGTACGTGTGTGTGCATGTGTGCATATGTGTGTGCATGTGTGTGTGCATGTGTGTGTGCATGTGTGTGTGCATGTGAGTGTATGTGTGTGTGTACGTGTGTGTGCATGTGTGTGCATGTGTGTGTGCATGTGTGTGTGTGCATGTGAGTGTATGTGTGTGTGCATGTGTGTGTACGTGTGTGTGCATGTGAGTGTATGTGTGTGTGTACGTGTGTGTACGTGTGTGTGCATGTGTGTGTGCATGTGTGTGTGTGTGCATGTGAGTGTATGTGTGTGTGCATGTGTGTGTGTGTGCATGTGTGTGTACGTGTGTGTGCATGTGTGTGCATGTGTGTGTGTACGTGTGTGTGCATGTGTGTGCATGTGTGTGTGCATGTGAGTGTATGTGTGTGTGCATGTGTGTGTACGTGTGTGTGCATGTGTGTGCATGTGTGTGTGTGCATGTGTGTGTGTGCATGTGAGTGTATGTGTGTGTGCATGTGTGTGCTTTTCACCTACCCAGCTACTTTCTAGGTTCCCTTAGGGGAATATGGTACTGGGGTTCTAAGGCAGACCCCAATGATCATATTTTATACCGCATCCACATAAAGCAGCAATGACCTAGATAACAAAAAGAACTTGAGGAATTAAGGATATATATCTTAAGAACTAAAGAGGTGTCCGTTTGCCTTCCTTTGGGCTGCTCCTGCTGAGAAGGCTGTCCTGTCAGAGGGGTCTCAAGAAACCTATGCAGAAGTGGAACCAAGGCCTCTGGCTGACAGCCAGCAGCATACGGGAGAAGCTTTAAAGCAGACGGCACTGAAAGCAAAGGACGAAGGAGGAAGCAAGAAGCCCAGTCAAGCCTCCAGTAACCGTGGCTTCAGTGAGCAGCTCGTAACTTCACAGGAGGCTCAAGCCCAGAATCGTGCAGCCAAGCGGTTCTAAGTCTCTGAGCCATGGAAGCCATCACAGAAGTATTCGCTTTCTTCTTAAGAAACTACATTTTGGGATATTTTGTTAAACACAAATAGAGAAATACAAGGAGCTACTTTTCTTCTCTTGGGTTGCCAAGAGACATGTGACAGGAGCTGAGCCAATCAAAGTGAGAAGGCACAGGCTTATCTGTGGCAGATGTGGCTCCATGATCTGCTGAAGGCTCAGGCTGCTCTGTTCTCGGCCTACCTGTGTTGGAGTCTCATGTTCCTGGGCCCCAAGAAGTGGGAAAGCACCAAACATCCTTCAGGATGGTTCCCTTTGCCTCTGTGAAGCACATATTGGGGTGAGAAGAACTGGATCCAAAGCTTAGTCCCACTCCTAAATAGTTTTGGGGTGCTGAGCAAGTTTCTGAAGGCCCCCATCCCCATCTTTCCTCTTCTGCGGAAGTATGTATAACTTAACAGGTTGCATGAGGTCATGTCATCGAGTTTTCATGGAGAAGCTGGGTTCTCGGTGTTTCAAGTGCAGTATGAAGAGCTGACTATTCCTGACAGCCGGCCTATGTACAGAGGTCAGAGAACTCTGGGGGAGACTGTTCTCTCTCTCCACTGTGGGTTCCAGTGTTGAACTAAGTGGTCAGGCTTGTGTAGCAAGTATGTCTACATGCTCAGCCAGCTAACCAGCTCTCCATAGTCTGCAAGGGTTTGGCTCTGTCTGTGTGTGGTCTAACCCCACATCTCTAGCCCCAAGTGATTTTGGTCCAGCCCTCCTGGAGGCAGCCCTAAGACACATGTTGTACCTTGCGGAGCAAAGCCAGCCTTAAGTAAAGTATGAGTCATTCAATAGCCTTTTTTTTTCTTTGTTAGGGTACAATTGGGGAAAAGAAAGAAAAAGAATTTTCCTTGTCTGCGGCCATCCCTGTCTTTATCATCTGTACTGATCTGAGCACCAGTTGGGAAGGGCAGCCTCCCTGGCACATTGCATCCCCTACCCTTCCTTGTTTGTATGTTAATACCTGAATAAAGACAGAGCCCACTGCTCACTTTACCAGTTCACTGAGCCTGGGGTGTGCAGGACAAGTATCCAAATGAAGCTGGTGCTTTTGAACAAACAAGCAGGCACGATGTGTTCCTGGGAAATGACCCAGGACACAGAAGAGCGGACCACAGGGAGCAGAGGCAATCTTGATGGACTGGAAGAGATGGAAGAGGAGGCTGGTGTGTCTCTGAGCAACAGGGTTAGAATCCAGGACCCCAGCCCCACCAACAAAATCCAAGTCTCTACGAACCACAGGACTCCACGGGATGAACTCCCATGAGTTATTTTAATATTTTTTAAAATTATAATTATATCACTGTCCCCTTCTGTTTCCTTCCTCTAGCCCATCCCATAGATTTTGATCTTAAATTCATGGCCTCCTTTTCTTCAGTCATTCACACACAGATACACACACATACACACCCACACCTACACACACACAGACTTCTAAAATATATTTCGAAACATGATTTACTGAGTACCTGCTACATAATCAAATATCGAGAATGCTACAACAAACAGACCAGTGGCTGGGATTTCAGTGGGAGAGATGGACAAAGCTCAATACTATGTGTTATATTTGGCAAGGCACTAAAAAAGAAAAAATTAACAACCAAGGAGTTTTCAATTATGTGCTGTAGAAAGCAGAGCTTCAGGAGAGGATTCCATAGCAGTGGTTTTTGATTTGATTTTTATTCCATTTTGTCTGCATGCAAGAGTTCTCAAATGACAGGGAATAAAAGAAAACTTCGATGAAAAAAAAAAAGTAAAGCAAGAAGTGGACTTAGGTCTGAGCTGCAGGAGATTCTGGAACGTTCTGAGGATTTGCTAAATTTATCCCACTTTGAGGCAAAGAAGTCAGCCTTTTGTGTCCTCATATCTTTCAGACTCATGAGGAAGGGAATATGATTTCTCAACTGACCAGACAGTGTTTCTGCATCAGAGTCGATTCTCTAGGGTAGTGGGGGTGTTGGGGGTATGGCTAGCAGACAGACACAGAAATCAGAGTGGACATATTGACTGGAATATGATCTGGAAAGATCACCAGCCATGTGTACTTTGGGAAGAAGGGATATAGAGAGATGGCAGGAAGTGATGTTTTGGTTAGAGTGCCCAGGGCAATCTAACAGAGACTGTGGCTCTTCAGAAATCATGTAGAGGAAGTGAGGGGCTGCTTGGGTGAACAAGGGAGGGAGAGGACATGGGGGTGGAATCAGGAAGTGGAAATAACAGGTGTGGAATCTCAGTCATGGTACAGGTTTGATACATATAGGAAAAGCAAGGAGTTGGGGGCTGGGAGATGGATCCGTGGTTAAGAGCCTGGTTGCTATTGCAAGGGACCAGGTTCCATTTTCAGTACCTCTGTGACAGCACACAGCTATCAATAACTCCAGTCGTAGGGTGCCCAGTGCCCTCTTCTGACCTCTGTGGACACAAAACACACATACAGTGCATATACATACATGCAAGCAAAACATACATCCACATAAAAGAAACATTTTTTAATATTAATAGAGAGAGAGAGGGAGAGAGGGGGAGAGAGAGAGAGGCTGGTGTGAGCAGATCAAGAAGTTCTGCAGGAGACAGAAGATGAAGTAGGCAATGCAGTGGGATGGAATGGTGTCACTAGACTCTTGTAACCAGGAGTGTGAAGAATCCACTGGAAGGTTCTGGGCAGAGAGCTGACATAATCTTTGATTTCCCGTGTTTATTCTGGCAGCCATGTCGTTGTACATGAACACGGTCTTGTAGTCCAAGAGTGGATGTTCCAGATCAGACAAAGAGTGACCCAGATCAAGGAATGGTCTCGTGCTGGATACATGGTGAAAGTTAAGCCCGCAGGATCTCCTGAGTGTCTAATGTTGAGTATGAGTAAAAGAAATTATAAATGGCTCCAAGGACTGGAGCTTGAGGCTGAGAGGCATGCTGACAAGAAAGCTAGAAGTTTGGGGGTGCTTAGCAAACTGGTAAGCTCAACACACTCACTGGGCATCTATGTGAAGATGCCAAGAGGCATCTGAATGTGTGAGATTAGAAAACAGGCGCCAGTTGAGAGTCTGAGAACATACAATGAGTGAGTAGACATTATAAAGACAGAGGGAAATGGTAGATCCCGTAGTGCAAAGCTGGGGCGGACCAACCCACCAGCCATGAGGACATCTTCCTGTTGACCTTTCCAGATCCTCCTCTGTGTCCCCAGAGCCTTCGAGAACCAATGATGTTATGTCAGATAGAAAGCAGCCCTAGCGCTGGAACACTGGGTCATAAACACAGATATGTGCACATTTAAACAAGAGTTGTGTGAGAACATTGGCAAGGATGAGGGAGGACTGCTAGGTCACAGTGAGGTTTGGAAGTGAGTCTCCATGGACCCATCATGAGCTGGGCTTCACATGTGACCATTTGGGCTTTTCATCAGGATCCAGCTTGCAGGACTCAGGCCTGGCTTTCTATCAGTGTATCTGACGCTTATGGTTTCACCTGTCTTCTGTCTTCTCATCTACTCACACCCCACCTCCTCCATCCCCAGAGATGTGTCCCTGCCCTGGAAATAGGTGGAGATGGTGGGAGGGAAGGAGGGAGGGAGGGCGAGGGACGGAGGTATCCTCTGCTCCTAGAACCACATGCTCCAACCGTGCACATGATTTCATCCAGACATTGACACTCTTCCCCTCTGATGACATTCAGAAAGGAGGAGACCTTCCCAGAAAAACATGAAAGATAAAGCATGCCCTTTCAAGAAGATTCCCAGTAAGTGCTATGACCCTGAAGTGACTTTGGGCATGAGTTTAACCTACACATGCTTTGGTCTCTTCACTTACAACATAGAGGTTGGAATGCCCGACAAGGTCGTCCTGGGGGTAGAAAAGCTACAGAGAGTGTCCATCACAGAGTAAGGTTCTTTTGCAGTAAGGATACAGTGGCTCTCTCAGCTGTTACTGTTATTGCTACATTGTTACAGAATGGTCTCTGGACCTCGGAGTGGTGGTGCCTGCCCTCTGAGGTGCTTCAGTGGAGTCATGATAGGTGAGCAGAGCGCCTTTTCTGCTTCTGACTTGAAGATGGGACACAAACCTACAGGAGCCCGTTTAGGAGGCCACAGCCACTGACAGTAGACAAGGTCACGCAATGAGAGGCAGTATGGCATGGTCAGAAGTAGACTGTGGTAGAGGAACTGGCCTTTTCTTCTCCTGCCCTGTGATCTTCTCTCCAAGGAAGAACTATACCACCCTGGATCCTAGGAGAACAGTACAGAGTGCTCTGAACACTCTATGCTGCTGGCATCTGTGGGTAGAATTTCAAGAAAACCATCACGTTTCATTAACTTTTTCTAGGAACAAGCCCCAGACCAAGCAGAAATGGCCACACTTCTGAGAAGGACTGTGCGCATCCAGCAGTAGCAGGGTCTTGCTTAGCTTTGAATTTCCTGTACCAGTCACTGTGAGGGGCTGGGTACATCTTGTCAAAATGGGAGGCAGGTGCTCTTGAGCAGCTTGCAGGGGACATTGGGTGCCCTGGCTGTGTCAACACAAGAAGAGAGAAGCTGAGAAGAAAGAAGGAAACAAGAGACCTGGGTTAAGGGCCAAGAATAGATCCCCACCCCTGCATTTAAGACCCCAGGCAAGCTACTCACTTGGTCCTTGAGCTAGAGGGTCGTATTTAGTTGCTAGTATAAGAATTATACCTGTGGTATCTTCAGTGGGAGATTTATTCTCCCAATCCTCCTAAAATAATCTAGAATATTTCTATAAATTCATCAGGGACCCAAGCTCTTCCTTCAGTTCTCTGATCTGTAATCTTTTCTTTTCACTCCCAAAGTTGCCTCCTGAACCAACATGGGGGTCAGGAACTACTCCCACCGCATTCACATTCCAAGTAACACGAAAGTGGTGGAGAGAAAAATGCAGAAGCGGTTCGTGCCTTTTATCCTCTGCAGAGTCCCATAGTTCTATGACAAAAGTTCTGACATGTAGCATCTATTTGCAGAGAAGACTAAGCAAGCTTGGGGGTGCCAAGAGGGATCTGAGATAGGGGAGGGGGCTCTTGGCATATCAGGAACAGTATGGGCTCCATGTTGCTGTCCTGAACAATTCTACTCTGGTCCTAAGCTTTCTTGTGCCCTCTAAAAGAAGAAGAAGAGGAAGAAGAAGAGGAAGAGAAAGAGGAAGGGGAGGGGGAGGGG
>NW_021604791.1:8820968-8851481 GCF_004785775.1 Grammomys surdaster
AAAAGGAGGAGGAGGAGGAGGAGGAGGAGAAGAAGAAGAAGAAGAAGAAGAAGAAGAAGAAGAAGAAGAAGAAGAAATGCCTTGTATGGCCATGTGTTCATTAGCTTCTATTACTAAAGTGCTGAGAGATCCACCCTTAGTTTCTTCAACTGGAGCCGCTTCCCATGTTGCTGATGATACAATCCTCACCCATGTTCACACAATCGTAATTAAGCTCAACATCTGACAAAAAAGAAAAGAAAAATATAGGAAAGTAGGAGGGGCCTTGTTGGAAAGAAGATAATGACAGAGGGTAACGGTGTGATTATGATCAACTACATCTCCCACAGTGGTGTGTCATAGTCCCCTTAGGGGACATTCTGGGAGAGTGTCATGCTGGCACATTTCCAAGGGTGCTCTGCCTTCACCATGGAGTCCAAAGTCTCCAAAAGGCTGGTGGTCGGAGCAGTTCCTGTCTGAAGCACTCACATTTGCCTCCGACTTTAAGATGTAGCTTCTATTCTCAGAGGGGCACTGTCTTTCAGATCCTTTATTCATTCAGCAAGAACTTGTCTTGCATCTGGCCTGTCCAATCCGCTGCTCATCCATCATCCCAAGGTCAGATCCCACTGTTGTCTCATAGAGATCATAGGAATTGTGTGTTCACAGTGGAAGGGTGAGGCTCCTCGGCGGTTCATTGGCAGGTCCTTGACCTACAAGTTGAGAGCTGAAAGTCAAGTGGAACTTATTCAGATGGGAAGAAATCTAAGAAAATTCTGGCTCCGGTACAGAGCATGCACTGTAGATGGGGGGAACGGGGTACAGGCAGGCCCCAAGGAAACTTGCTTTCCCCTAGGAAAGCAGAAGGCAGTTTGTGTAGGGAGAAGGAAATGCACATAGGGTTAGCATAAAGATCGTAAGGGAGGGCTGGAGAGATGGCTCATCAGTTAAGAGCACTGACGGCTCTTCCAGAGGTCCTGAGTTCAATTCCCAGCAACTACACGATGGCTCACAACCATCTGTAACGGGATCTGATACCTTCTTCTGGTGTGTCTGAAGACAGCTACAGTGTACTCATGTACATTAAACAAACAAATAAATATTTAAAAAAGAAAGAAGAAAAAAAAAAAGATTGTAAGGAACTTGGTGCCTAAGTAGCCAAGATGGAGACTGGTTTCTGGCTTGGTAACTGTGTGGTGAGGTATCATGGAGAAGCATCAGGAAGAAAATAGACCAAAACTGAAGAGTTTGGCCCTGAAAGTAACCAGTTAGCTCAAAGCAAAGCTGTCTACCTGAGCCTGGCACAGGGCCTACACAAGGACCTCTGCCATGTGGTGGCTTATGGACAGATACCCAGTAGAGGCATGGAATTCTGGGTCCTGGGGCAGAAGCCTGGTTTCTGGGACAATATGGGCATTGGCAGGAGCTGCCACTGTGGGGAGGACCAGAAACCAAAGACATAGGAGTGGGTATCTCCAGGGGCCCCAACCAGGATGGGCCCCCAGATCTAAGAGCAGCACTGTTGGATAAGGCAGACTCAAGAGAGGCATCCTGTATCGTCTGAGATGCTATTCAAGGACTAGAGAAGACGAGGGACGCCGCAGTACATAGCAAGGGTGAGGTAGGAGGATGCTATTGCTGCTTCATGAACTCCCCCACATCCTCACAGGGCCCTCAACTGGTGCACCTCCACGTGGCGGCGAAGCCAATGGGGGGCTATCCCAAAGACACAGCCTAGCCCAAATGCCAGCCAAAGGCTTGTAATCAGTTTAGTTACACGACAAAATCCAGATCAGAGAGAGGATTAGGATACGTGGCTTGTGAGCGGGTGCTTTGAACTTCACTATGGAAGCACCTCCCCAAGTGAAACAAAGAATGCCCGAGGTATTCACCGTGACACAAACACATCGCTCCCCTGGCTTCCCTGAAGCGAGGAGACCCTCAGCCAGCTGGGTGATCAGTTGGCATCCCAAATTGCCTCCCCGCAGCGTTCCACTCAGGTCTCCCAGAGGAGAAATGGACCATGTCGCAGCCCGCTGCTCCTGGAATGGCAAGCATCCGACAAGCTGCCCTGCTCAGCGGTCCCCAGGACTCAGGAGACTGCAGGAGAGGCGAAGCTCCCTACTTGAGCTCACCATGTTAGAGTCAGGGCTGGGGACGTGGTAGGGGGAGGGGCGGAGCATGCAGCTTGGGTTATTGTTCCCAGATGGGGACTGTCAACCCCTGTCAGCTTCAGATATGCGCTGAGAGTTCTACATCCGCATTCCTGGGATGCGTGGCGGCCCAGAGTTCACCTCTTGCACCAGGATTCAATAACATGTCAAATCCCTTCAGTCTCACTGAGAGTTAAAGCCCTCTCAACTCTCTTGCTGCCTCTGCACACATGCCTTGCTCCTGTCCAAATATTGAAGTTGGGTTGAGTGCAGCCATGTTCAGCCTGGGCCAATTGGACTCCACCTGCCAAAAAACAGCTCCATGGTGTGAGCCAGGAGTCCTTGAATATATACAGTGGACCTTGGAACTTGTCCAGGGTACTATCCCGGGGTGTGGTAGCTTGGGAAACTGGGAAAGGGAACTGGGTAATCGGTCTGGTTGTTCTTAAGTCTGTCTATAGCCTAGTTATTGCTAAAAGTCAAGTTCTGCCTGTAACTCCAGTACTGAGGGGCTTAGGCAATAAGATATTTCCTCTTAATTCAGTCTCAGTATTTCAGAGACTAAATAAATGGGAACAGCATTGAGCCTACAGGCCTGAAGCTTCCTGAGGGACAGTGGCATTGACTTAAGAGCCTGCAGTTGATAGTGGTTGGTGATCACACAGAATCAGTGAAGTACTTGGATATATGATTCCAGACTTTTTTCCCCCCTGTTTTTTTTAAAAAAATAGATCTCACTATGTGGCCCTATCCTGCCTGGATCTTGCTATGTAAAATGGCTTGCTCTGAATTCACAGAGATCTGCCTGCCTCTGCCGCCCCAGTACTGGGAGTAAAGACATATGCCATCATGCCCAGCCAACTCAAAAATTTTTACTAATTTTTATGTTTTTATTTCTCCCCCAAAGATATGAGAAAGTCTTACACCCCACCTCTTTCAAACATGACCTCTAACTATGGTTAGTGTAGATACCATAATGTCAAGATGAAGCTATTAGGGTGGGCCCTGATCCAGAAAAGTTAGTGTTCTTACAGAAAGGAGAAGGTCAAGAGAACAAAGGGACAGTGATCAATCACACAGCCAAGGGCCATCTAGATAAAACCACTTTCTTCTGAAGGTGTTAAGAAAAGTTTCTCACCCAGAGTCCTTGGAGGGACCTGCCAGCGTCTTGACTTCACATTCCTAGCCTCTAGATCCAAGAAAAGCCTCTGTGGTTTGGTACCACCCACGCTGTGTGAGCACAATCTTAGGAAACTCATATGCCACCCAATAATGTTGCTGATGAAATCCTGGGTGGAACTGATACAAAAATACTGGTTGGGGCAGTGAGGAGAGGTGGCTTGTGGCAGTCTGGGAATTCAGGCCACTTGCCTAGTCCTGGTTAGTGCATATGTCACCTTTAAAGGGGACCCAATGTTCTGTACCTCCTCTCGCCTGGAGAAAAAAAACCCTACCACAGACTTCTTATCAACTTTTTTTCATTTATGGATTGATGGAAAGCCAGCACACTTTTCACTTTATCCCTCTTTAGGTGGGCCCCCCAGGCTTGCATGGAAGCACCACTCTCTCTCAGTGAGGCTTGACAGCATGGACATTCTACTCTTCAGTGTAGCCTCTGAAGTTAGGAATTCCTGGTTAACATCTGCCCTGTGACCTCACCCTGTCGCAATGACTCCATTAAACCGAGTCATTTAGTCCTGTGGACTCCGTACAGATGATAAGGGCTGGCACAGAAAACACCCTCTCGAGCTCTGGGCCGACTGTGGGCTGTGGGTTTGAGCAAATGGGTGCTTTGCCATTGACCTCAATGTTTATCCCGGTGCTCAAGGGATGGAGATTGTGTGCTGGCGATTTTCTGAGGCACCATTAACCAACTCCTGAGTCTGAGATAGTGTTTGTTACGAGGCTGTTAGGTGTTTTTACATCTAGAAATGGGGCTGTGCTTGTGCCTTAACACCAAATAAGGCCAGCCCATGGGACAACCACACACACAAACAGGCACAGACACACACACAGACACACAGATACACACACAGACACACAGACAAACACACACACACACACAGACATACACACAGACACACAGACAAACACACACACAGACACACAGACAAACACACACACAGACACACAAACACGCACAGACACACAGACAAACACACACACAGACACACAGACAAACACACACACACAAACACGCACAGACACACAGACAAACATACACAGACACACACACACATATGCACACACACACACAACCCTGTTGTCTTCTGTTGGCCTCACGCGTCAGTAGAGGCTGGTTTCCAAAACCCACGTCTCTTGCTTGCATAACTCTAAGAATGTCCCTGTAACTATGTTCCACACTTTCTTGCCTCACAGCTTTTTGCTAAAGCTTCTTGTTTACTATGAAAAAGCTAAGAGTTTAAACATGTTGTGGGACAGCTCTTCCTGCCCCCCAAGGCAGGAGTTGAACTAAATAGAACCATACCTTAGCTATCTTTCCAAACCAACCATGGGGAACCAATTTACAACCTAGTGATCACACAAGTGCGTGTGCAGAAATTCCCCTGCGTGTCCTGTTCCTACCATGGAGGACACACTGTTATTGCCTGTGTTCTATCCTCCAAAGACAGGCAGTATACTCAAAACGCTGTAGATCTGAACAACTGACCACTGCTGAACCCATACAGGACAGCCATACAATGCACTCTGTGTAAGCATAGAAAGTCAGGGTTGAGAATCAAATTTCACAACATGGGAAAGTGTTTATGGTTTGCTATTAAATGGGAGGGGGGAGGGCTGCTTCCAAAACTGAGTATACCATATGAAAACAATTATGCAAAAATTATGTATATATCCATAGAAAATCTGGAAGGCTTTTCTCCAAAATGTAAACACTGAGGGAACCCTCAGGGGCTTAAGCATTCAATTCTCAGTTTGTGCACAGCACATGGGCATCCTGGAGAGAAGGGAGGTGGAAGGCATTTTGGCACAGGCTGCTTTCCTGAAATAAGTCTCTGTTTTTTTCCCATTTATGAAATGGTACCATCTAGGCTGGCAACAGCCCCAGCAATGTGGCTGACTCTGATTCCTGTTCTATGTGTTTTCCTGCATTTTCCAGAGGGTATGTACTCTGGTTGTTTTAATATTTAAAGGACTCATAAAAAATAATCCGTTTTCAAAAGATAAGTACTAGAAAATTGGGTAGGACTGAATCTTTGATGCTGTTAGGGGATTGGTTTTTTTTTTTTAAAGATTTATTTATTTATTTTATGCATATGAGTACACTGTAGCTGTCTTCAGACACACCAGAAGAGGACATCAAATCTCATTACGGATGGTTGTGAGCCACCATGTGGTTGCTGGGATTTGAACTCAGGACCTCTGGAAGAGCAATCAGTGCCCTTAACCACTGAGCCATCTCTCCAGCCCCCGACTGGTTTTATTTTTAAGTTTGCTGATGGTCCTGTGGTTATTTTTAAGTCGTTATCATCCAGAGATGCACACTGAAATGCGTCTGGATGAAGTGGTGGCATGTCTAGGGTTGTCTTAAAAGTAATACAGGAGGTAATTAAGTGGGTAGACACATATCATAAAAATGCAAGGTCATAGGTTAATTATCATTGAAGCTAAGTGACTAAAATGTAAAGGTTTATATTACCTTGTCTATTTCAGTATTGTTTACAAATTGCCACCATACATAGCCTTGAAAAACATAATATTAGTTTATATCATTGTAATTGTCAAGATTTTCCAGAGAAACAAAATATAGATATAAAGTAGACCTCCTTATCCGTGATTTGATTGCTTTTTCCAAAGATTGACTTGCCCACAAGTTAACTGTGGTACAAAAATAGGAAGTGGACAATTCAAGAAATAAATAATTCTTCAGTTGACAGTTGTACACTGCCTGAAATTTCATTGTTCTTTTTCTAGCCCAGGACATGAATCGTCTCACAGTCCAGTGTATCCATATTATATGTGCTAACCACCTGTCAGCCATCTTGGTCATCAGAGCAATTGTCACAGTGCTACATTTAAGTAGCCTTGACATACTAGCCTATCGCTACTCATAATGTCTCCACTGTCTACCTCACTCTGTCTAATGTGATATTTTATCATCTCACAGCATCATTGGGCAAAAAAAAGGTGATCACACTGCAAAAGGATATTTTTAGAGAAAGGCCATATTCGTACAACTTCTACTATAGTTTTCTATAATGATGCTGTTTAATTGTTATATTAATATACGATATTAGTATATGATATTAATGTACTTGCCTTACGTATAAAGCTTATCCTATGTATTCATACACATACATATGTAAAACTGTCAGGCATTTTTTCCCAGTTAGCTCATTATTTTAACAAGTCTCACATCCAAGGATTCAACCAACTGGAGTTTTAAAAAAATTTGGGGTGTGTGGGGGAGAATTCTGTCTGCACTAAATTTGTACACTTTTTGTTATTTCCTAAATAATATAGTACAACAACTATTTACACAGGATTGACTTTGGGCAGTATTAGGAATTTAGAGATGATTTAAACTACACAGGAAGATGTACATAGGTTGTGTATAAATGACATCACTTTATATAAAGGGCACAGAATAGACAGCTTTTAATGTCCTCGGGGGTCTTGGAAGGAATCCACTTTGAACACTGAGGCATACATGCACACACAATGTTCAGTATTCTCCCATGTTCTACTGGAAGTCTCAGAATACAACCTCAGCCTGTAAAGGTGTGGGAGTTATAAGGTATGTGTGGGAAGGGAAGACACAGAGATCACACAACTGCAGAGATTGGATATTTCCTGTCTGCAGGATGGTCGGAAAGAAACCAAACGTGCAGTTCAAGTTTGAAGGCCATCAGAGAAGTCTCTCCCGTTTGACAGGGACCAGTCTTTTCTTTTATGCAGGCCTTCCATTAAGTGGGTGAGACCCACATTAGAGAGCACTTTATCAGAAATCTAGGGACTAATCTCAGCCCAAAGCACCCTCACAGAGACTTCCAGAATAATATTTATCTGCACTACCAAGGCACAGTCATTGTGGCTAAGGTGGCTGTTTCTGCCTTTGCTTCTGGAGGAGTTGAATAATGCCACAAGCTGTCTGAGAGCCCCCTGTGTGGTAACTAGTAGAGCATGGTTAATGTTCTGTTCAGTGAGGCAAATGAGAACCACAGAGGTGGGCAGATCTCTGTGGGTTCCAGGCCACCCAAAGATATACAGAGAGACTCTAACCAAAAATATGTAAATAGATAAGTTAATAAAAATGCAAACAGCAAAGCCCATGTCACTTCCTACTTCCTCCAGTGGCAGTTACTAAGCCCTATTCCTGGCCCTGGAGACCACACCAAGCCTTGGCAGGGGACAGTAACATTGCTACCATCACACAGCTAAAGACCAGTAAATGTATCCCCTAAGATGGAGGATGGGTAGCCAAAGTTCGACAAGAGCCACCAATCACATTTGTATCAGGAAGAATAGGATGTAGTTCTTGGGAACATTTAGAACAGCAAGGGACTCAAATATAGAGTCACTGCATTACCTAGGAATACTTCCAGGTACAAGTAACTTTAAAAGCTAGCTCCTGCCCCCACCTTTGGCCTTTGCTGGTCGCTGGGAAGTATGTTCATGCTGCTGCTGTTCTCAGTGATGTCCTTCCCTTACATCAGAATCTAGCCTGCTCAGCCTTCCGATATGAACTGAAGACCCAGAACCCTCCAGGGCTTCAGCCACAGACTGGCTGAGGTGCCCAGCTTCATGAGCTAAGCGGCTGCCAGGTTGTCAGCCTCTCCAGCGTGCAGACAGTCCTTGCTGCACTAGTTCGTAACATTCAAGCCAATCCAAGATCTGTATCTTAGGACCTCGTTCAGTGACCCCTAATCAAGGCCTGCTCTAACCACCTGTCTCCTCTAGTCATTCCCATCTGGCCTTTCCTAGCCTCGGCTGCTCTCTCCACCCTAGGCAGGTGGATGCTAAAAACAAGCCCTGTGTGCATTGTTGGTCAGTTAACAAACCATGAACTCACGGGAGTCTTGGGGTTAGTTTGAGATGAGTGATGACATCTGGAGGCCACCTTTGTTCTCCATTTTCCAAATAAGGAATTCAAATCGGTTTTCGCAGATGGGAACAGTCACTTATGCTTGCAGTTATAATGTTTGTGTCTGTGAGCCTTGTTTGTCGGTGAGATGTACATAGTAGGTCCACAGACCTGGCCAAGCTAGGAAGCAAGCGACTGACATTCACACTCAAGACTGCTTAGAAACAGAGGTCCAGCTCAAGGCACCAGATGCAACTTGACATTGTGCGGTGAGGAAAGTTAAGTGTTTCTGTTGTGCCTGTTTCGTGATCCACCCCCCCCCCAAAAAAAAAAAAAAAAAAACCACCAAGGAGCCGATTCTGACTAGGGTCTTTGTTTTACAAGCTCAAGTTTGATACAGGAGAGCGGGAGGGTGGAGCCCGAGCTCTCAGTGGGACAAGGTTTTATAGGAAGTGGTAAGCAAATGAGGGGGTTTCTAGTCTGGCATACATCTAATTGGGGAGCCCTTACAGAATTTTGTTGCCCTTTAAAATAATTGACTGGTGCTTGGAGCCAAACCACAAACTTAACTTCTGCTTTCCTCCTGATTGGGACCCGTTAGGAAGTGAAGAGCCAGGGGCAGGCTTGTAACCTAGAGGCACAGGTTTGTTGAGGAGTAACCTGGAAACTGGTGTTACACCCAAGTTTGTTGGAGGGTAACCTGGAAACTAGTGCTAGGTGCTGGCTTGTTAGTCCACTTGAGTCCAACCTTAAGTCAGGTTCTCTAAGGTGGAGTCTGAACCCAAGATCTGGTCTCTCAAGTTTACCAGCTGTCTTTGAAAAGTAGCTGAGATGGGGGGGGGACCTCCACATCCTGTATTAGATATGGAACAGAAGCCCAATAATACCCCTCCACAAGCACTCCACCCCGAGAGGCCCCGCACATCTGGCCGCTTCCTCTTGAACCTCCTTCTGTACTTCTATGCCCCAGCACCTCCTGCTCCAGCCATGCCTGCCTGTGACACACAGTTCCTCTCACAGGATCACATACCACTGTGCCCCATGTAAGACTTTGCCCAGTGATCACTGCTGTGTGAAGCCTGCTGACATCTGTCTCAGTTTCCCACGGTTGCAGTGGCAAAGACAAACAAACAAAACAAAAACAACAACAACAATAAACACACCATAAAAAACCAACCAACCACCACCAACAACAACAACAAATCCCGCCTCCAACAGGTGTTTTAAAATGACAACCAATTGGTCCTAACAGTCCAGGAGAGGGAAACCTGAAGGTGCCAGCAGAGCCACACGACTCAGGAAATTATTCTTTCTGACATTTGTCAGCTTTGGTGGCTCAAGCTCTTCTCACCTTGAAGTTTCCGGACTCTAGTTCCTGCCCATCTTCCCACCTGGATCCCTAACTCACTCTCCTCTGCCTTCTCTCCAGGAAGGACAATTGTCATTGGACGTAGAGATAGTTGGATGATTCAAGATGACCTCATTTTCAGAACTTTGATTGTATCTACCAGAACCCTACTTCCAAATAAAGTCACCTGTACAGGCTCCAGGGATCAAGACTGGGCATATCTATTTTTTAGCAAGGGGATGATGGGAGGCAGTTACACACACACACACACACACACACACACACACACACACACACACACCACCTATCCTGTCCTAGTCAGTTATGCTTCCCATAGCTTTTGGCACTTGCTCTACCCGGCTTCTCATGAGGTTCTATTGTTATTTTATGTCCCATTAGAACATAAGCTTTGCTTTCTATTTGGCCACACACAAGAATCAGTTCACCTAGAACAATGGTAGGTTAATTCACTGCATTCTTGCTGAATGGATTAGTGCCCTGTGTTACAGAGATCCCAGGCCCCAAATGGCTCCTGACAGAAGATAGAAGTCAAGAACATTTGGTGGATCACATGACATTACAGGGTTGTCAGCACACCTTTGAGATCTCCCCATTGGAGACATAGAGTTATTCCCTCCCAGGTACCTCCTGGTTTTATTTTTCTCTCTTTCTCACCTCTCCCCCACCCCCATCAGATTCCCAAATTCTTGTTGCCCACATTAGGAGCATGGTGATGGTTGATTTAGTGTCAAATAGTCCCTAAGCTTGCAGAGATACAATTTCTTCCTCCAAATTAAAAAGCTTACTCTTGCACAGAATTCACACTGGCCTCTTAATGAGGCCTAATTAATCATATCAATGAGGGTGCTTACTAACTCTAAAGAGCAGCTTAATGCTGACAGCTATCCACCAGAGAGCGGTGAGCACAAGATACCGTAGGAATAAGCAAAGACGGGATCCCTGACTGGCAGGCAGATGCCAGCCTCTGCTGATCCCTAATGTGGTACTTTATAAGTTCTTTTGCCCAGCAAACGCCTGGGGTCCAGGGTTCCTCTCCTCCTATCCCCCTCCCCCTCCTTCTCCCTCTCTTTCTCCTCCCCCCCCTTCTTAAAATGCTAGCCTTCAGGTTTGAATAAGTCCATGTAGGTGGCTTAAACCTGTAATCTCAGAATTTAGGAGGCTGAGGCAGGGAGAGAACACCACAAACTTAAGGATAGCTTGACCACCTAAGCTCAAAATAAAAAATACAAATAAAAAACAAAGTGGCTGTGGAAGATAAATTCAATAGTTCCAACGAACTTTTAGGGCTTCCGATGTGTCTTCCAGGGCTCTCCCTTGTTTGATTTCACAGCCCTGGCTGCAAAGTGAGACCTTGTCCCCCACCATCCCCTCCTCCAAATAAAAATCTGAGAAAACCAGTAAAAGTGTCATCTGTAAATTTTTTTAAAATTGTTTCATATTAACTACAAGAGAATTTTCTGTATGTATGGGATATCCTGCCATGCCATAAGGATGGGTGGTGGAATAGGAAACAGTCCAACCTGCCTGCCTGTCGCTTTCCATATTTGATGTTTCTCTGTTAGAACATTAAATCTGCTTTCGGGCATCTTGAAATGTACAGTGAGATACAGTTATTATTATGGTGTGTTCTCTCTTGAAAGCTTACTTCTCCATCTCGCTCTGAGGGAACCTTTGGTCTCTCTTACCCGTCACCCCCATCGCCACCCCTCATGACACGGCAGCTCTTCTCTGCTGCTGGGAATTTGGTCTCGTAGATCCCACATGTGAGTATTTATCTTCCTGGGCCTGGCTGGTTTTCCTGAGCACAATGTCTTCCAGGCTCATCTGTATTCAAAGTCACAGAAACCCTTCCTCTTGGATGACTGCCCAGTACCCATTAGTATGAATTTGTATCATATTTTCTTTACCATTTGCCTATTGATAGACACAGATTAGATTGTTTCCACACCTTGGTTACTGTGAATTCTTTCATGGACATAGAATGCAGACATCCAGAACGTATTGTTAAATAGAATATTGATTTCATCATCAGTGTCTTGAGTGGCACAGTAAGCCACACACACCTTACTCCTCTCGGGGTAATTTTGCTCATTTGTGTAACTTCTCTTGGGTCCCAGGTCCTGTCTAGAGGAAAACATTCTCTCCATCTCATCAGCAAGTTTTGAACTGATAAACTAAGATGATACAAAGCCATTAGCAGGGGTGGCGGTTAATCCTTCTTTTTGTGAAGTGGTTCATCTTGAGAGCAATTCAGAGATTTGGAAGTAGTAAGAAACATCAAACTCTTTTCCTATGTCCCCCCGTAACACGGCAAGCAGCTGCAAGTGGATCCACTGTGGATGATGTCCTCTGAGTTTTAGTGGATAGTCAGGACTGGTGTTATCCAAATTCTCAGGGATGCTACTATTACACAGGCCCTAGCACTGACTGGCTCTTGTGTATGGACACCCTCCTAAGTTAAGTGACACTGACTAAAGCCTTTGGTTGTCTGATTCAGTGCTCCAAACCTGAATGGGTAGGTGTTTAGACGAGAAAATGGAGGCTCCAGAATACATAGTTACTCCAGGCTGGTGGCAGGATTCAATCCTAAGTGTGATTTCCTTGCCCTTGAATATGACTCAATCATATTTTGCCCCCACCTGCCCCAAACCTTCAACACCTCATTTCCAGAACAGACTATGGTTCTTAAACACCTACCGCACCTCGGGCTGTGGACTGAGTGGCGGTCGGTATGAGAACAAGGAACTCAAGGGCTCCTGGAAAGAAGGGAAAATAACTCGGGCTGGCCATGTGAATACACGTGTGGTTAGCAGGCTGAGGCAAGGAAGACCCACCCTCTCCAGACACGGTTCCAGAAGCAATCAGAGAAGGCTCAGAGGAGATGCCGCTGAGCAGAATCTAATGGCCCGGTTGTGCCATTCATGACCACATCACAGCCATGGCAAAGACCACAGAAGCACAGAATGGGAGAGGACAGCCAGGGCTGCTGTCTTCAGTGACCTGGCACATCAGACATTTAGATGAGCCCTGACGCATGTATACGGACCACCTCTGTCTAGATGTAGAACTTCCTCAAGGCTATCACTACCTAGAGGCTGATCAAAGGCTAAAGTAAGGGCCCAGGAAACCAGTATTGATAAGATAAATAAAAATCCTGTTGTCCACATCAAAAGACATAGCTGGCTGAATAGCAAGGGGCAGGGCTAGAGTTTTACCTTAAACTGAAAGAAAGAAAAGATAGAGATAGGAACAGAGAAGAAGAGAGAGGGTGGGGAAGGAGAAAGACAAGCTACACAGAAAGAGGAAACCTAAGAAAAAAAGGTTCCTAAAGGCGACTTTTGTCACAAGTTCTCGCTGCCATTTTAAAGGTCTAAGGTAAATAAATCCACAGTTGGTGAGAATGTTTAAGCATTGAGCCTGGGAGCTGCCCTGCTGAATCATGGTGCAGTTAAAAGAACCTGCACTCTAGAGATTTTAGATTGTGTTGCTGCCATGTCTTAGCCATGAGATCAAAGACAAGCCTTGGATTACTCTTGTGTAGGAATGGGTATGAGGTAAAAATACCCCACCTCCAGAGTTGGCTCCAACTAAGTGCTGTCCAGGACACCTGGTGGGCCTTCTGTCCCCCCGGGGATTAGAAAATGATGGCCTGGCTCAATAGCTCCCAGGACACAATGGGAGAAGGGCATGTTACTGCTGACGGAGGGCTAGAGAAACTGACCCAAGTCTTGAGGGAGCTAGGAGTGGTGAGAAAGTATACAGGGGAAGAACTTCGGAGGGAGGCCATTGGTGGTTCATGTCCATAAACACTTCGCTGGTAATTACCGGCCCCTTTAATCAGTCTCTTTCTTCTATCTGTACACATCAGTTACTGCTGTGACAAAATATCCGGTGAGAGTGACTTGAGGAAGGCAGGCAGGGTTTGTTTTGGCTCTCAGCTCAAGAGTATAGCGCATCCCGGAGGAGAAGGTAAGATGGCGGGCGGGAGTAAGAGACTGCTGGTCACGTGACACCTGCAGTCAGGAAGCAGAGAGAAACGGATGCCAGAGGTTAGGTCTTTTCTCCTTCTAATTCAGTCCTGGACTCCGTAGGGATTGCCACTCACATCCGGGATGGGTTTTCCTTTCTCCATTAAACCTCTCTAGAAATACCTTTAGACACACCCAAAAATGTGACTGCTACATGGTTGTAACTCCTGTTGCGATGACAATGAAGAGTACCGTACTGTGTTACACCCCTACGACACCCTGGAAGGCAACGTACTTCTCCATCACTTATATATGATAGAAATAAAATTCAGGTCTATGTCATTTGAGTGGATGGTTTTTGCATTAGGTCTTCAGTCCCTACCACCTTCTCTGTGCTGAGCTCACTTCCGTGACCAAAAAGATCCCTCATGGTTTGCATGGGACCCAGGTTGTTGCAGGGCCTGCAAGAACAACTGAGTGAGCACATGCACTCTGATCACTTGTATGCCTGAGTCTGAGTGTGTTTTGGTGTGCATGCACAAGTGTGCGCCTGCACGCTCCCCTCCCATATGTGCATTACCTCTGCCAGCTCTGTGTGCTCCCTGAATCCTGTCTGTGAATAAATTTACCCCCAGTCTTTAAAAACATGTCTTCCTTTTAAAGGTTGTATTTTAACTGTGTGTGTGTGTGTGTGTGTGTGTGTGTGTGTGTGTATGCACTCACACGCCCGCATACACACATGAGAGCAGGGGTCTGAGGAGGCCAGAAGGAGGTGACGGCTCCCCTAAACTGGAATTGCACATGATTGTAAGCAACCCAACAAGGGCCTTGTGCAAACAAAAACAGTACACGCTCTTAGCTGCTGAACTCTTGCCGGCCTAGAAGCATTTCTCCTTTAAACCCACAAGAATGTGCTGCAAGATTCTATCTGGACTTGAGGAGTTATACACTTTAGAAGTCACTTCAGGACCATTAATCTAGGAGCACTGACCTTTTGAATCTGCCAAGTTGTTCCATGGGCGAGGTTAAATGTGTCCTGTTCTTTCTTTCTTTAGTAAGTTAACTAATCTTTATGGCATTGTCCTTATTTTGGATGTGGAGAAGAAACCCCCACAGTATTTATTTGTGCCACGTAGGTTGCTGACAGTTCTCAGAAAGGCTTCTAATCAGGAGTTTAGAAAAAAAGAAAAAGAAAAATGGTGTTTTCCAAGTAAAGAAGATAATTCTCCAGGAATGGAGTTAAAAGAGAGACTTAGTGTAAGTGATTGCTTAGGAATGTGCCACTTAACAGAGCGACTTCTCAGTTCGGTGACACAGTGTAAATGGATCTTACTTGCAGTGTTCTTCAAACAACTTCTGGGGTACTCTGTGCTGTAGAATGAGGTATTTGCTCCCTCATTAAGAGAACCAAACATCATGTGCTCAAAATGAAAGTAGAACTTAACAGCTACTTTGGGCATAACCAGGACCTCGGTCTATTGAATGTGCCACCCACACTCAGGGTAGGCCCGCCCCCTCAGTTGTGGCTCACGTGTCAATCAGCTCTTTATGTCTTCACAGACAGACTCCCAGTTGTGCTTGATGAATCTCCTGGGCATAATCAACCTGACAATGGAGACTAAGCCCTACAGCTAGACACGGGGGCACACAGCTGTGAGCCCAGTTATTGGAGAGGCGGTTTGAGGCACACTTGGATAACTTAGTGAGACTGTTCAAATCACAAATTTAAGAGAGGCTGTGGGTGTTTCTCAGTGACACAGAACTTGCTAGAAAGGATGTAAGGACATAGGCTTTCCTCTAAGTAGCACTACCACAACAAAAAGAGCAAACAGCATAGACGCCTTGACAGACATACATGCGCAGCCATATTAGTTTCTCTGGACTGAAAAGTATGAATGTCTCCACCTGCAGAGCGCCCAAGCATTCATGGGCACAGGGTGGACTTGAAGACAAACAATCAGAAGAGGTGCTGGTATGAAGTGGGGAAAGAGTGGGGTACTAGGTAGCCGGAGGCCAGTAAGCAGGGCTGAGCCTAGAGCCTCAAAGGCAGGCATGGACAGTGGGGCCAGAGCAAGGATGCAAGGAGGGGGGGGAGAGAGGTGGTGAACCTCTGGGGGTCACAAGGACTTTGCAGTTAGAGGAGAGAACTGAACACATGGAGGGAAAACAACACTGTGCGGAGCGCTCCTGGGGATCTGAGCAGATGAGTCACATGACCTGACTTAGGTTCTCTGAGACACTCCCTCTGGCTACAGTCGACTGCAGGAAGCAAGGGTAGGGGCTGAGAGCCAGGTCAGTGGCCTCCATGAGGAAGGGGACGTGGCACAACTGAGGCGGATCTGTGAAGATGGCAAAACCAGTCTCGTGCCAGCTATGTTCTGGAGTAGCTTCAGTAGGATTTCTGTGAATGTGAAGCAAATGTGGGTGTGAGAGGATCGGGGTCTAGGAATTGCCTTGAGTGTGTGCACGTGTGTGCATGCGTGCCTGTGTGTGGGGGGAGGGAGCAGGGTCCCATGATGTAGCCCTGGCTGGCTTAAAACTCACAGGGATCTGCCTCCTTAGTGCTGGGACTAAAGTTGTACATCACCTGACTCCAGACACTTTAACTGAAACAAGAGGTTTCAGTTTAATTGTGACATGTTCCCCCTCAGCTTAAGAGTCTGAACACTTGATCCTCAGATGGTTAGCACCATCTTGAGAGGTTGTGGAATCTTTCTTTTGGTGGGGGTACCAGCTGGAGACAGTGAGAAGTAGATCATGCGGGTTGGACAGGGTGGTTGTTCCAGTCTCGGCTACCTGACTTCTGTCTATACACATCCGTCCATCCCACATCCTCTCCGGCCTCCAGGATGCACTGTATCCCCTTGCACCAAATGCCACACCAAACCATTTGTTACATCGTTTCTGCCAGGTACTCTGTCCCAGATACAGGGATCATGAAGAAGTAGGTGTGTCTACCAGACAGTCACACAGGGGATCTAGGAGGCAGTCAGGTAGATGACAAGTCTCCTAGAGTCTGAGACAGGGTTCGAATGAAGTCATAGCTTCAGTCTTCCCTATGACGGTGCCCTATGAAGAGTGCATAGGCATGGCTGTTTTAAATCTGTGAGGCTCAGTCTCCTCAGGTTGCTATGGTAAAATGTCTCACAGCAGATCACAAACAACATAATGCCATTTTTTCACATAGTTGACAGTGGAAGTTCGAGACTGAGGTATCAGCAGATGGCATGCTTGCTACCTTCGCCGACAGCTTACAGTGGTGACTCCATGTAGCAGAAAGGAGCTGGAGAGCTGCCGATGTGGAGAAGGGTTGGAACCTTTGTTCCCCATATGTTGTATAGAGAGGTGATGGGGACCTTAAAGGCAGAGCCTGGTGTAAGGGTCGTGTGGGCCCGGAACCTGGAAGGGATTAATGCTGATCATGCAGAGTTAATTTTTTCCTGCAAGAATGGTTAGTTACTTAAAAGAGGGTGGGATCTGAGCCCCTCTTGGGTCTTTTGCTTTCTGTCTCATCATGTGATCTCTTCTTCATAAGCTGCCACTGTGGAGGTGCTGCCCACCTGAGGCCCTCATCAGAGCCAAGCAGATCATGTTATATGAAAATGTGGCTTCACAGAGCATTTGAATACCGGCATGCAGCAAATGTAAAGGACTCTGTAACTGACTTCTAGCTGCCCCATATTCTCCTGTACTCTGAGCTGCCAGTGAGCCCGTGCCAGCTTCTCTCTGGCTTTCATGTGACTTTGCTTGTCTGGTGCAGCTATAGCTCAGAACTGCTGCTAGGAGTGACTAGGTTTCACATGACAAGAGAAATGGCACTGTGGATGCCTGAAGGATACACAGCTCTCGAAAGAACTCTCGGCGTATGTGGGCCCTTCCCAGGGTCAAGAATCTGAAACAGTTGCCCCATCATCTATTCCTGAACACTGGTAGAGTTTTGTACTAAAAATACCTAGTCTAAAAATAAAAATTCCAGTACTTATCTGAGATTTATCAACTGAACTGACGCCTACTTCTACATATTTGGACACATCAGTACAATCACTCAGACCTTTGGAGACATCGGAAACCTTGGTTTCGTCTGGCTTTATGTTTAATCCTTATGGAGATATTTGGTTTTGTGTGGACATAATCAGGTGGCCTGTGAATGGCTTGTTTGAAATAAAGCCTTTGTGTACAGCATTCCGGTCCAGTTACCACACAGACACTAAACAGAAGAACTCAGAGCACGAGCCACGGGAAACCAGGAGTGTCTGCCATTTCACAGATAGCTCATTCCCAAGCAATTAAGCTATCTTGATTTTGCAAGTAATTACAAGCCCCCACCCCAATACTCTTGGGTGTTTTTTTTTTTCTTTTGCTTTTTAAAGAAATGGTCTTAGTCTATAGCTGCCTTAGAACCTGCTATGTAGCTCAGGCTGGCCTTAGATTCACGATTCTTCTGCCTTCCTTTCCCGATTGCGGATGTCACAGGTGTATACCTCTATACAGCCTACTAAGTCCTTCTCCAGAGCTAATGTGCATGCTTCCGGGTCTTATCAAACCTCATGGCTCATTCAGCTGGCCTCTCAATACCTCTTGATTGAGCTACTCTAATTCATTTTGAGTTGATGGATTTGGTGTATTGCCGTGTTCACTAGAAATTAAGCCCAGAGAATCACTCAGCTTTTCTAAAAGCCTGTGATTTCTGATAGGCCATGCACCATTCAGTGCAGCTTCCTTTATTTATATAAGGTATCGTGATGAAGGGTGGGCTGGTCTTTTATTCAGCCTCTTTATGCCCTTGAGTATTTAGCAATCTGACATCCCGTGCTTATACATAAGTGTGGTACATAAAATACTACTCAGTTCAAGAAAAGCAAAATTCTTAGCAGCCTGTCCCCAAATCTTTCTCCAGCACAGTTCTAACGTAGGTGTGTTCAGGTGATGTTTTACACTGGTCTTATTCTGTCATAAGTGGAAATGCTCTGAGGTAGTTTGTCAGCTGACCAGCCTTTTCTCCTCTGTAGAGTTCTACATGTTTCTGTTGGTCTTGGAGATCTGAGGAATTCTAACATAGTAAAGAAGCTTCTTTACTCCTGACTTCTACAGAGGTTATTATATTATTTAACTAAATCACACAGCTATAAAAAGGAAACCAAGGTGCACATCACTGGTGCTAAAGGTGGGGTAACTGTGTTAGTTTAAATAGGAATGGCCCCCATAGTCTCATGCTTGGCCCATAGGGAGTGACACTATTAGGAAGTGTGTCACTGTGGGGACAGGCTTTGAGGTCACCTATGAATAAACTGTGACCAGTATGCCTTCAGATCAAGATGTAGAACTCTCAGCTCCTTCTCCAGCACCATGCCTGCCTGGATGCTTCCATGGTTCCTGCCATGATGATAATGGACTGAACCTCTGAAACTGTAAGCCGGCCCCAATGAAATGTTATCCTTTATAAGAGTTGCCTTGGTCACGGTGTCTGTTCACAGCAATGGAAAACTAATACTACAAAAGATAGTAATACTAGAGGCTGTGACATCCCAATTTCTATGACATGGCACAGCAGCGTTTATATCTCACTTGTGCAGCTGCTCATGTGATAGTGTTACACAGCCAGTGACTGTGCCTCCCCCATTGTCTCTGGGAGACCTGCGTCCCTTCAGAGCCAAAGTCTCCAGAGCCCACGCTGTCATCGGGGTCCCAGGAGAACACAAAGGTGCGCATGTCCTTTCTTAGAAGCCTTATTCTAGAAGCGGCATGCTAGCTGTGCTCATATTCTATTGGTATCAACCAAGTCTCCCCAACCAAATGTCCCCATTTGGACACTGGCTAGCTTGTCAGGATTGGTCAACTATGTCCAGGTTGTAACTCCAGGCTCAGAAGTGGAGAACTGTGAATTATAGCTTATTACATTTTCATGGTAATGCCAAATCATATCATGGAATTCATTTAAACGTATACATTTTGAGCTGAGAATAAAGACACATGCCTGTAATCTCAATACTTGGTTTGCAGACTAGAAAGTAGCAAGTTCAAGGCCAGACTGTGTTACATAGTGAGGACCTGTCTCAAACAAACAGAAAAAAAAAAAACCCAACAGAGTTGACCTTTAGATTATAACTAATAAATGGAATCATACTATAAATGGCACTTCACTAAAGAAGTGTTGCTTGATTAACACGGTATTGAAACACGCGTGTCATCTGTATCATTTGTGTGGACATGGTGGCTCTTGTCGCTTTGGGTATTTCTGTTATGTGTCCATAGCTTTGGGCATTTCTGAGATGTGTCTTTTCTGGCTGCTACCACACAGACAGATAGAGAAGTCTCAGTTGCCTCTCTTACCAACTGCTGCCAAGCCTCCACTGCACCGTCATAGACTCTAACCCTCTGGAACTGTAAGCCCAATTAAAATCTTAGAAGTTGCCTTGGTCATGGTGTTTTATCACAGCAATAGAAAAGTCACTAATACTGGTGTGTAGAAAATATCTGAACAGTATCCAGTTTCTACTGGAGCAATGGAATCTTTCTCACCAGCCTTAATCACGGTTCTCCTCTTAGGCACTTATCTGAAGAGTCAGTCTGCAACAACCATACCACATTCTTTGAGTGTCAAACGGTCAAAGAGTGAGCATAACAAACAAAATGTAACATTTCGGTACATGAACAATACACATTTGCAGATTTGGCAATATTCATCTTTAGGATAAGATTCAGCTGCCTCTGAGATAAAAACCAAATAGAACCAGTAGCCTACAAAGTAAAAACTCATTTGTACAAAGTCAGTAGGGAACTAGGCCAGACGAACAAGGTAGCTGCATTCTTACCAAGAACTCACACTAAGGGCTGGAGAGATGG
Source organism: Grammomys surdaster (assembly GCF_004785775.1). Lineage (NCBI taxonomy): Eukaryota > Metazoa > Chordata > Mammalia > Rodentia > Muridae > Grammomys > Grammomys surdaster. The sequence goes on from NW_021604791.1 coordinate 8,841,327, forward strand.
TTGGTGCTGAAACCCTTGATGTGCATGCATGAGGACCTGAGTTCAAATCCCAGAACCTGTGTAAAAACCCACGGTGGCCAGGACAAGGGTCTATAACCTGGGATGGGGTCTATAACCCTGGGACAGGGATTGCTCAGAGACCAGCAGACTCCCAGAATTCCCGGACTCCTGTCTAGCCAGCTGTTGTATGAGCTATTATAAATAACTGTGAGAAGACTAGACATATACCTGCAGGGTTATACACCAATATTTTTTTCCAATTTTTCATAAGGGAAGTTCTGCTAGCCACAGGGCTCTGGAACCAAAGCCTCTTGGCTATGAGGGACCACCATTCCTACAATTACCCAGCCACGCGTGTTTGTGCACGTTAAGCAAGTGCTTCACAGCCGTGCTGCTCTCTGAGCCCTGTGCTCAGCAATTTTTGAGGCTGACCTAAGATAACAATAAGAAGTGTCATCCAGTTAAAGAAAGGCCAGTAGGCTCTCAGTCCCTTCAAAGTGTACAGCCCAGCCCCCAAACTTCAACAAGTCCTCTGTATGGGAGAAAGAAGAAACCCAGCTAGGCATAGATAAGGAATCAGTGACTCAAGCAAAAAAAGGGAGGTGCTAACCCAAGTGTAAACTAGATAGAAGCTAGGCTCACTGCTAAATTAAGCATTAAACAGATTCAAACAAAAAGTAAAAAAAAAAAAAATAGAAGTTAAAAATTAATCTAGTCATGATTTGTATGTCGGAGAGTGTAAGGTGATCTGGTATATACCCTGTGTCGCTGTTTCTCTGTGATCTCAGGCTCCTAAAGTTGAAACAGTACTTCAGTTTGTCCGAATCTGAACCTCAGTGCTTTTCATTCTTGGAAGCCTGTGTTTTCTACTTTCCTCCTTCTACCCTGCCATTCACACCCATTTTGAACACCAAAACTTCTTGGAGCCAGAGAAAGAACAGTGGTCTAACTTAGGCAAAGCAAAGGCCAGAAAGGAGAAAGGTATCTGACTGGGTGAGTCTCTCTATGACACACTCTGGAGTTAGGCGACCACAGAGGTCTCCAGGGTCCTCTCCAGTAAGTCCCCAGTATTGCTGGGAGTTGTGACCAGGTGATGAGGGACATCCTGAGGCCTAAAGCCAGAGCACTTCACAGCTCCCTGTGAGGATCTCTGCCTGGTGAAGGGAATTGTGGGTAGCTGGGAATCACAGGGATAAAGCTAATCATATGACATCTATCCAAGCTGGGCATGGTGGCAGAGCCTGTAACCCCAGAGGCTAGAGAAGCTGAGGCAGGAGAGTAGTGGGTTTGAGACCAGCCTGTAAATGTAATGGGACCCTGTTTCAAAAAAATTAAAAACAAGAAAACCTATGTGGTTTTATTGTTGTTGTATATTGTTTTTGCCAAGTACCCCCACAGCAAATCACATCAGCCTGTCTTCTTTTTGTTGTTGTTGTTGTTATTGTTTTGTTTTTTGAGACAGGGTTTCTCTGTACAGCTCTGGCTGTCTTGGAACTCACTCTGTAGACCAGGCTGGCCTCAAACTCAGAAATCTGCCTGCCTCTGCCTCCCAAGTGCTGAGATTAAAGGCATGTGCCATCACCACCCGGCCAGCCTGTCTTCAAGTTTTAATTGTGAAGCAGTCTTGGGCTAAGCTGCCCAAGCAGACCCTCCTGGAAAGTACTGATCCTCCCACAGCGCCCCGGGTAGCTGGGGTCACAGACCTACACCAACAAATAGACAAAAATCTATCTTCTCTTCGGAATTAAGTCATGAATTAATTCTGCTGTTGTTGTTTGAGACAGGGTTTTTCTGTGTAGACTTGACTGTCCTAGAACTATCTCTGTAGACCAGGCTGGCTTCAAACTCACAGAGATCTGCCTGCTTCTTCCTCCCAGGTGCTGGTGTTAAAGTTGACTGTTACCAAGCCTGGCTCACAAACTAATTTTTTTTAATCAAGTGAATTCTGAAAAATGAAAGCTGAGATAAGATCTTAGTCTACTAATTACACACATACACACAAACATGGACACAGACATGAACATATATGTGTGCACACACACTCAAACATACTCTCACACCCTTATACTCACCCTCTCACAGAACACAGTCACGCATAATCATACTTACACACATACAAACACAAACATATACACACATACTATTAGAGACAAATGCATATACACAAAGACATATCTGAACATAAACTTAACATACGTGTTCACATATATGCTCACACACATGCAGATATGCAAATACACACAAGCATACACACTTTCACATAGACAATTAAACACATACACACATTTCCACATCCTTCTACAAACATATGTACCCACATGTAAGTATACACAACACTACACACACACACACACACACACACACACACAGACATATAACCTTGGTAATCAAGATGACAGAAAGATAAAATCCTGGAAGCTGGAGAGATGACTCAGTAGTTAAGACCACTGTCTGCTCCTCCAGAGGACCTGAGTTTGACTTCCAGTACCCACATAACCACTCACGACTATCTCAGAAATTCGACAACTTCTCCAGCCCTCTAAGGACAACAGATGGCTCACAGACATACATGCAGACAAAGCACTCACACATGTAAAATAAAAATAAATCTTTTTAAGTTTGAATAAAATAAATACATTTTAAAAATTCTTGATACAACATTCTTTTCTCTGTGTGTGTAAGGGAGTGGCACATATGGTATGGCATGCATATGAGAGTTTGTTCTCTCCTTCTTCCGTATGGATCCCAGGAATTGAACTCAGGTCACCGGACGTGGCAGCAGGCAGTTTTACAATGGACAAAAATGCCTTCTAAAACCATCTAAAGCACATACCCATAGTCCAAAGCAGTAAAGAGTAACTATAATAAACATGAAACGGTCTTTCATAGCCACAGACTAGCCCTGTTTTGTCAGGTGAAGTCTGGATTAGAGGCTTCCTTTCCAGCCCTGCAGGGGCCGAGTGTGAGCCCATACCGCTTAGAACGAAGGCAGCAAGAGGTAACCGTTACATCAGGAATGGAAACACGCACCCAGACCAAGAAACTTAAATCAGTAAGAGCAGGACCCAAGCCCAGAGCTTGTTTTAGAAAAGACACATAGCTGGAATAAGCCCACAGAAGCGTGAGTTTTAAAAAAGCATAAATAAGAAATACTGGGCTAAGAAGCCATCTTAAATATAGCCACACTGGACGGGGTGGAGGAGTATTCTGTGAACAGAGTTGTACCAAATAAACCAGAACACTTGTGTGATGCAGGATAGGTTTTCTAGTGAACATGAAGAACTAAAATTTACCTGGAAGCCCCTGGCCTCTACTCTAGTTAAAGTACTGGAAGTAAGCTTTAAACTCAGCTGACACTACCTGGAGACTCATCTTTTTATGGGCCTCTCATATTGTGAATGCATACTTAAAATGTTTACCTCTTTCCAAAATGAGACATACCCAGCACAGAAGTCCACACAGTGCACTCTACACTGGCCATGTGTCTTCTGCTGAATCATCAATACTTGGGCTTCTCTCACAAACCCAGAAAACATCATAGTGTGTGAAGACTTACCAATCTGTGGGATGGGTCGGTCCTGTTCTCAGGCCCACACCGAGGCTGCTGTATCAAGAGTAAATTAGTTACCCCAGGGGTGGCTTTATGATATTAAAGGGGAGGTTAGCCTAACTTCTTCTAAGTGTGCCTCACATGTCCTTAATTGTCCCTCTGCACAGTTATGACGCAGCATGAAGGATCTTGCCATATACTGATGCCATGGTCCTGGACTTTTCAGCCGCAGAAACCATGTACCAAATAAACTTGTGTCATTTCTAAACCACCCATGCTGTGACAGTCCGTCGGGGCTTCATAAAAATGACTGAAAGCATCAGTTTTCCAATGAACATATATGCGAGCAGACAAAATAATGACCGGTAAGGTTATGGAAGGAAGGGGTAATTTTTGTAATTGTCAAAGTAAGATGATGTCATAACTCGAGGACACTATGAAGCTACTAGGCACTGTTGTCTCACAATGCTAGTTCTTACAACGTCACTTGGCATAAAAATGGAACCAAACACAAGAATCTATAATGTCCTTGAGTTTCTGTTATTATGTTCCAGCCTTAAAACTCTAGGAGAGAAAATCTCATTAGCTGAGCCAAAGCTGACAGAGCCTTCCTGTGTGCTATGCACTCAGGCAGGCAGAGACAACTACGTTTGATCTTTACTGTTACCATAGTGGAACACAGGCTCTACTGTGGGCCAAGAGTCATAAAAGAAGGAATTCCCCAAACAGGAAGGTGGTTTAGATTCTGGACAATAAAACACAGGGCAAAATTCACCATGACCTATAAATATTGAAAGAGTTTTTAAAATCTCTCCTGGGACAGGAGAGATGGCTCGGCAGTCATGAGTACTGTCCCTGAACCTACATGGTGGCTCACAACCTTCTGGAACTCTGACGCCCTAACCTGGCCTCCAGGAGCATCAGGTAGTCAGTCACACAGTGCACACACACATACAAGCAAATAAAACACTCAGACATACACATACAATAAGTAATCTTTTTTTAAAAAAAAAAATTAAAATCTTTGTCTTCCACAAAAAGCATCATGTTCCAATGTCTCTATGGGCAATTTTTGCCAAAACTTCAATTATAACATTTTTCTGAGGGTTTCTGTTTACTACATTAATCTATATGGTCAATGTCATCTCAGTCTCATAACTAATAAGGCTTTCTGGGGAAGCTGGTAGACAATCCATCCATACACACATACACATGCATACGCATTCACACACACACATACACACATACACAAACACCACACATACATACCACACAAATACACACACCCCAACTATACACACACATACATACACAGACACCACACACATATACCACACAAACACACACACACACACACACATACACATACATACACACACACCATGAGACAGAAAGATTGCTTCAAGTTCAAGGTTAGCCAGGGCACGTGGAATTACAGGTCAGTCTAGGTAACATAGCAGACTGTCTCAAAGTAAAAAAGAAAAAGACTCACCTCTCACATGAATCCACTAAGCTTTCCTAGAAAATTCTTCCCATATATAGACAGAGATAGAGAGATATAGAGATATGTAACTTGAAAGAACAACTCTGACTTTTTTCCTGTTAAATAACAAGAGTTTTCTATATACCGATACATACAGGCACAGTGTAAAACTCTGGTTATCTGCTCTACCACATAAATACAAAGCAAAAATAGGCCAAGCATGGTGGCTCACACCTTTAATCCTAACAGCAGGTAGAGAGACAAGAGGATCTCTGTTAGTTCAAGGCCAGCCTGGTCTACATATTGAGTTCAAGGACAGGCAGGGCTACATAAAGTTTCTCTGTCTCTCTCTGTCTCTGTCTCTGTTTCTCTCTCTCTCTCTCTCTCTCTCTCTCTCTCTCTCTCTCTCTCTCTCTCTCTCTCTCTCTCTCTCCCCACTCCCCAAACAACAAAGTAAAAAAAAAAAAACTAATTAAAAATGAATAATGATTCACTGAAACCCTTGGTAGAGTGTGTATCATGGTGAGACTCACTTATGGTCTCACCAGAATACACTGAGTAAATTAGGACAATATCAACGTAGAGTAAAGAAAATTAACAATGACCCATAAAAACAAGAGAGGTCAGAATGAATGCCAAGTTCTTAAAACTTAGAGCCAAGGAACACACAGCATGTAGACGAGGTCTCTGATGTGAGCTAGGAACCCATCCAGGAGCTTCACAGGGAAATCCTATTAAGGAAATTTTAACGTTGGAAGCTCCCCTTAGTAAATGGCAGGCCTTGTTTCCTGGAGGAGAGGGGCCTCACAACACCAGGAAAAGGCACGTCTCCACACTGACAGCTGAGTAACCTCCTCTAGTAAATACCACAGCAGTAGCCTTTTCATTTTCAAGTGGTCCTGTTGGAGTCACAGCCAGAGGCTTTCCTTATACTGTGTTATTCAGCTCACATGTGGGGGCTGGGCTCTAGCTTGCTTGGAGTGCCTGAGGATCTCCCTGAGTTCAGCCTCTAGTACCACAAAAAATAAGTAAATAAAACAAAAACAAAGCTATGTTTTGCTAAATTATTCATTGCTAAAACAAACAAACAAACAAACAAACAAAAAGCTGTCATAAATGAGCAAACCAGGGTAGGCAGTCTTTCTTTAAAGTTGTTTACACTTACATGTTCCTTCTGGGGTGGGACGGGACAATTCAGAGGTCAGAGAGAACCTTTGCAAGTCGGTGCTCACTCTACCATGTGGGTTCTGGGGATTGAACTTGGGCTGTCGGGCTTTGTAGCAAGTGCCCTTACCCACTGAGACAGCTCACTGTCCCCAAAGGATGATCTATTGTGAGATATTAAATCCATATGATCTTGCTCCCCAAATCCTTGGCTGTCAGATGCTCCACAGTTCTTCCCCAATCCTTAGAAAGCAACCCCCCCACACACACACACACACACATGCACACTGCTCCCTGGGAGAGAATAAATTTGATTCAGAACAGTGATGTTTACCAAATCAACTTTTAAAATGTATTCCACGGATAGTAATTTTCTAAGGGTTTGATATTATGTGTTTTTAGCCCCTTTCCCCACCTCCCCTATCCCTGTTGCTGTGATAAAACATCCTAACAAAAAAACAACTTGTTTGGCTCATAATTCCAAGTCACAGTCCATTGTTACAGAGATGTCAGAGCGCCTGGAGCTCGAAGCCATTGGTAGATGGCATTATATCCACACTCAATATCAGGGAGTGGTAGATGAATCCACAAAAACTAGTACCCAGATTACCTCTCCTTCCCATTCGGTCCAGTGCCAGCCCATTAGATGGCACTACCCACACTTAGAGTGGGTCTTCCAACCTCAATTAGCCCAGCTAAGAAAATCCCTCACAGGCAGGGCCACAGACCAACCTAATCTCTGTATTTCCTCATTGAAACTTCCTTCACTGAGCTGGAGAGAAGGCTCAGTGGTTAAGAGCACACTGACTGCTCTTTCAGAGGTCCTGAGTTCAATTCCCAGCAACCACGTGGTGGCTCACAACCATCTGTAATAGGGTCTGATGCCCTCTTCTGGTATGTCTGAAGAGAGAAATGGTGAATACATAAAGTAAATAAATACATCTTTAAAGAAAGAAAGAAACTTCCTTCCCCATTGATTGGAGATTGAACCAAGTTGCCAACGAAAACTAACCACACAAGTCAAGAGAAAGCATTCTTATACTGCAGTCATGACAAAACCTCAATATTTATTGAATGCTAATGATGTGCTGGACCCCGCTCTGAGCACCTTCCTTGTGATTCAGGCCATAAATGTAATGTTATATTTCCCATTAGCAGATGTGACTGCTCTTCTTCCCGTTCTGCAGATAAACAGCAGAAGCCACGTAGCATTAGTGGAGCCTGCCCAGATCCACCGAGAATCATCAGCTTGTAGCTTCTAGAAATATTAACTGGGAAGCCACGATCCTGAGTGAGCTCTTGGGCCTTGGATTTCTGCAGTGTGTGATAGTTTTATGTCAACTTGACACAAGCTAAAGTCATCTGAGTGGAGGGAACCTCAATTAAAATTAATTATGCCTCCATAAGATCGGGCTGTAGGCAAGCCTGCCGGGCATTGTCTTAATTAGTGATGATGGGGGAGGGCCCAGTGTATTGTGGGTGGGGCCATCCTTGGGCTGGTGGTTCTGGGTTCTATAAGAAAGCAGGCTGAGCAAGAATGAGGAACCAGTCAGTTAGCAGCACCCCTCCATGGCCTCTCCATCAGCTCCTGTCTCCAAGTCCCAGCCTTGCTCGAGTTCCCATCCTGACTCCCTTTGATGGTAAACTGTGATGTGGAAGTGTAAGCCAATAAACCCTTGCCTCCCCAACTTGCTTTGGTCATGGTGTTTCATCACAGCAATAGTGACCTAAAACACCGGCTGAAGTGAACCAAGTTATGTTACCACTACCAGTGTTAACAGTAAAATAAAGTTTAAGCTTAACTAATCAAGCCAGTTAGGAAGTCACCTCTTTAAACAATTACATGGTGTCTTTCTTTCATTTCCACAAATGTCTTATCACTTTATCACTCGCCGCCTCCCCTCACCACATGCCCTTCCAGGTGGAACACTGAAGCCCCTCTGTCCAGAGAGGCGCTGTCCGTGAATCTTTATCTGCTCAGATACAGTCTTTAAACATCTAACAAAACCCAGGCAATCTGGCTACTGAGCTAACAGATTTATCTAAGTTCATGAACTTGGCATCTGTCCAGGTTCACAGGCATAGATATGGTGGGTAAACACAGAAAGAACTTTAAGATATGGCTCACCACTCATGAGCTTAAGCTGCTTTTGCAGAGGATCAAAGTTCAGTTCCCAGCACCCACGGTGGGGGACACTCAGAGCTGCCTGTAACTCCAGCACCTGGGGATCCAATATACACATACATGCCCATGGACTTGCACACACACACACACACACACACACACACACCCCACAATTATAGCTTCAAAAACAGGGTAATGAACAAAAGAAAGAAACCTCAAAAAGAAAGAAAGAATGAGAGAAAGAGAGAAAGAGAGAGAGACAGAGAGACAGAGAGAGACAGAGAGAGAGAGAGAGAGAGAGAGAGAGAGAATGAACTGAGAGAACGGTCCCCATATGTCTACCACACTAGCCATGCATATAGTTAACACTGCATGTCCCATTCGTGACCTACATTGCACTCTGCCATCAAAACCAGCAGCCCTTTCGATGAGGGCCACTTATATGGTCACTCATCAACCAGCCCTGGGTCATACCAGTACCGAGACAAAGAGCAAGCACTTAGAAACTTGAGGACTGTTTGAGATCTCCGAGACAGCTCTGTGGGCAAATTGCAGTGACCTCAGTCTAGACCAGTTCGAAAGTTGTCAGACCTGCTTGGTAAGCCAAGTGCAGAATCCAGTTCTGGGTGTGCACCCCAGGGGGAGCCAAGGGCATGGGAGGTTTTAAAGTTAGTTTGTCAACTATGATTTTTTTTAATATGAGCCTTCATTTGTTTTGATTACATTTATGTATCGTGTGTGTATGTGCACCCATACATGGCAGATTTCAAGAGAGGGTTCTCTCCTACCTTGTGGGTCCTGAGGATCAAGCAAACTTGGGTCAACGGGCTGGGCAGCAGGCTTTAATCTGTTGGGCTGTCACATCAGCAGTCATTAGTTTTGATAAGTCATTATTTTGATGGCATTCCAAGGCCTGCTTTTTAATTTATTTTTAATTTCTTAAGAATTTACTATGTGTGTGTACATACTCACACACACACCCACACATGTACCATAACACACGTGCCATAACACACATGCAGAGGTCAGAAAACAGCCTATGGGAGTCAGCTGTCTCTTTCTACTGTGTGGATAAACATATGTTCCAAAGAAAGATGTTCGTTTTAGTTTTATTGGGAGGGTCAGTCAGAGAGACGACTCTTAAGTGCTAGAGGATGGAGACTCACTGTAGGATTTAGTTCTTCAGAACATGGGGAAGCTTCCTGAGAAGAGACTGAAGGTAGAGCTGGCAATCAGAAGGAAGTCCCCTGTGGCAACTCTGCTCACAGGTGCGAGTGACACATCTTCGAAGCCTGACGAACTAGGCATGCTCAGCTACTGAAACAGGACCCTATAGGGAGAGCTCAGAGGGACACCGGAAGGTGCTCTCTATGAGTGGGCCTACAGAGAGACTAGAGGTCAGCAGGGCTGGGTATCAAACCAGGAGCTAGAAGTAGAGCAAAGAGCAAAGGAAAAGCAGAATCTCCTAGATACTGCTGAGACTGTTGGACGTTGCAGCTAACCACCAAGACCAAAATGAATGCCAGTAGCTTTGTTTAAAATGGGAAAAAAAAAAAAAGCTGGCACCAGCCCGAAGATTCACTGATATGTGAATAGATAAAGCCATATAGTGTGTCCATATAGTGAAATCCCACTCGGCAAACAAATGAAGACAGCCACTGAGTATGCTGGTATAGACCTGTAATCCCAGCAGCACTTAGGAGATGGGGCAGGAAGATCAGGAGCTCAAAGCTATCCTTGGCTACATAGTGAGTTTGCAACCAACCTGGGCTATGTGACACTCTGTCAGAGAGAGAGAGAGAGAGAGAGAGAGAGAGAGAGAGAGAGAGAGAG
>NW_021604791.1:8851491-8855572 GCF_004785775.1 Grammomys surdaster
AGAGAGAGAGAGAGAGAGAGAGAGAGAGAGAGAGAGAGAGAGAGAGAAAGACAGAGAGAGACAGAGAGACAGAGAGAGAGACAGACAGACAGAGACACACAGAGAGACACACAGAGAAAGACAGAGATAGACAGAGATACATACACAGAGTCAGAGACAGAGAGACAGAAACAGAGAGAAGGAGCACTTGTGTGTATGGGGGGTGCTGAAGGGATAGGTGGTTAAGAGTACACACCTGCTCTTGCAGAGGACCCAGGACTCAAGTTGGGTGGCTCACAATCACCTGTAAATCCAGTTCCAAGGGCTCTAAAGCCCCTTTGTGGGCTCTGTAAGCACCTATACTCACATACGCACACACCTACGCACAGACACATGCATATATACCTCACTTTTAAAAGTATCTTAAGGGCTGGAGAGATGGCTCAGCAGTTAAGAGCACTAACTGCTCTTCCAGAGGTCCTGAGTTCAATTCCCAGCAACCACATGGTGGCTCACAACCATCTGTAATGGGATCCAATGCCCTTTCCTGAAGACAGAGACAGTGAACATACTTGAAATAAATAAATAAATCTTTTTTTTAAAAAAAGAAAAAGGACTGATAGGCTATGGTGTAGAAATAATGGGCCAAATAAATATTCATGAGTTTTGAATTAAGACAAGAGTGGTGCTGAAGAGATACCTATGAACTGGGAGAGAAAATGCTTTAGAATGAAGAACAAACAGAATCTGGGATGGAGTAGAAGACATTGTATTAAGCCATCTTCTGCAGCTATAAGAAATTGCAGAAGGCTGAACGTTTAATCACCGTGGCACAGGCTCTGAGGAAGATCTCCCTGGCTGAGTCACAATATGGTGGATGGCATTACAGGAAGGACACTCATGAGAGGGAGTGGTCACAGGACCAGGAAATCAGAAAGCAGAAGGCACAGTCAGGCTGACTGCTGTAACACCTCTTTCTTTTGAGAACCAGCCAAGATCCCAGGAGATCTACCTTAATCCGTTCCTTAAGTGATGCTTCCAGTAACCCAAACAACTGACACACATCTACAAGCTCAGAGGCAGAAGAAGCAACAGAAGAAGGAGCCTGCCCTGCAACGATGCCGATGCCGAAGCAATGGGTGTCGTCAAGGACAGTGTGCATCCATAGAGGAAAAGGATAGCCAGTATCAAAGAAGAGACTGGGAACTGGTGAGACGATTCAGCTTTGAGCCAGAGTGAGCGGTACCGGAGCCAGCGGGGGGCCGGAGTGAGCGGTACCGGAGCCAGCAGAGGCCAGAGCAAGGGGCCCGGAGTGAGTTGGGGTCAGAGCAAGCGGGTTGGGGCCAGAGCGAGGGGGCCATAGCAAGAGGGAGAAGGGAAGGGACGAGAAAAAAAGAAGAGAGTGTGATCAATTTTTAACATTTTCTGTTTTCAATGTTTCTTTCTTCACATTTTGCGTAGTTTTCATTTTTAAATATTATTGTGTATATGGTGTGTGTGACATGAAGTGTGCATGTCACAGTGCACATGTAAAGGTCAGATGATAACTTTGTGGAGGTTTTTCCTTCCACCATATGGACTCAGGATCAACCCCAGGACTGCATGGTGTGGTGGTTTGAATAAGAATGGGCTCCCTGTGCTTGTCTGTTTGGATACTTGGATCCCAGTTGGTAGGACTGTTTGGGTCTTGTTGGAGGAAGTGTGTCACCGGGAGTGGGCTTTGAAGTTTAAAAAGTCCACGCTATTCTTAGCGCTCTCTCTCTCTCTCTCTCTCTCTCTCTCTCTCTCTCTCTCTCTGCCTCTTGGCTGTTGTTTCAAGATGGGAGCTCTCAGCTACTGCTTCAGTGGCTGCCACCCTCACACCATGTCCCCTGACACGGTAGTGGACTTCCCCTGAGACAGGAAACCTCCATTAAATGTGTTCTTCTATAAGTTGCCTTGGCCATGCTGTCTTACGGCAGCAGGAAAGTAACTGAGACACAAGACAAGAGCTTTTCCCTTGAGACAGTTCACTGGCCTGGTACGTGTACTCTTTGTTAACATTTTTTTTTGTTCTGGCTTTCATTCATAAGAGGCCATTTTTCTGTGTTTGCTAATGTTTGATTGTGTGGCCCTAGTCTGTTATAGTTGATCCTCAGAAACCCTGTCTGACCAGAGTTGGATGTTTTCCTCCTGAGTGACTTCGGTTTTTTTTTACCAAGAGCCAGAGACATTTAGAGTGTGACCAGTGTGAACTATTTTAAACATTCAACTTGGATTTGCCCTAGTTACACAATTTTCCATTTCAGAGCCATGAGTTGAGGTGCTGTAATTTTTACTTAAGAAAAACGTTTTCCCACTCAATACAGTGTTAGAAACAAATAACTTCCCTTGCAGTCTCAGCCCCAAGACATTAGTCCCTGTCTTCAACACTTTGCAGTTTTTGAGGTTCCTGGCTTCCCTTATCATGTGATTTTACTCCTGGAGGGCTTGAGAGAAACAGAAGGAGGCATAAGAAATGTAACCATGAGGCAGGACTCAATTCCCAGCAACCCCATGGTGGCTTACAACCATCCATAATAGAAACCGATGCCCTCTTCTGGTGTGGCTGAAGACAGTGACAATATACTCCTATGCAGAAAACAAATAAATAATTCTTTTTTAAAAAATGTACAGCAACAAAAAAATTAATCCTGGCAAGTCACTTGATTCTGCAAGTATGGCATATCATAATGCTCCCACTGTAATTAGGTATGTAGTAAAGTGTATAAATAAGACTAGAAATAAATGCTGAATATGTATTTGTGATTATATAATATATAACCTGTATAAACATTGTTGTGACGAAACTTTATTGGAAATAAAAGCACGGAGATAGAAAAGGTATTTGGTGGTTTTGGTGCAACACCTATCATTTATAGGCCAGTAAGTAGGTAAAAGGTTTCAGCAGGAGATTGGCTACACCTGTTGCTTTGGACCTATGACAGCACATGGGGCCAGACATTGGCAGAACTGAACCACTCCTGTGATACTGGGAAGTGTCTCCTTCAAGTTCATTCTCCCAATGACCTTGAAGTCCTCTCTAAATGAAGCCCTACCTCCTGCAGGATTCACCATCTCCCAATAGCATAACCCCGGCATCACGCCTTTAGCCGAATGAGCCTTTGTGGGGAAACACTTAAAAACTAAGCAAAACACTGAAAGGGCTGAAGCCGTGGATTCTGAGTGGACCTCCAGCAGTGACTTGAGAAACGGCAGCCTCGCCTCACCAGTAGGGACATTGCTGGATGTTAACCTTCCTTTTTTGTAGATCTGTAAGCTGTAAACTCTGAGGACAAGTCTCTGTTTTAACACTGAGACTTCACTGCTTAGCTTCAAGAAAGGATGGGTGGATGGGTGGATGGGTGGATGGGTGGGTTTGCAGGACTAGGAATCAGACAGATGCCTGGTAGACAGTGAAGGGCCACAAATAGATAACAAGACAGACAGGCGAACTTCTGGCTTCTTCCTCACACTCCTGATCCAAGATAAAGGCTCGACAGGCTTTTTCTCCAAGTAAGGCACCTTGCCAATGGGCCCGTTCACACAAGTTCAAGGCAGGTTACATGCATATTAGCACAAAGCTGTAGACCCATCAGTTTCCTTGTCTCTGTTCAGACGGCCCAAAGATCCCTCAAAGACCTTTAGAACTCCAGTCCTGGAGGACTGAGTGAGCTCTGGGCTCCTGGGCCCTCCGCTCTTGCTTTTCGGAGGTCTTTCTCTGTGTGCTTTGCTGTGTGTTTCTTCAGCCTAGTGAATGCCGTTCTTCATTGTCCGAGTCTGTTTTCTGCATCTGACATTTCCCTACCGCTAAGAGTTGCACATCTATCCTGTTTTTTAATTCTTTAACTGTCAAAAAGGCACAGGTCTCATCAAGACCCCTAGACTGTAACAGGTGAGTGAGTGGGTGGATGGGGACGTGTCCGGGTGGGTGGATGGGTAGACAGATGAGTGGCTGGGTGGATGGGCAGATGGATGAGTGGCTGGGTGGATGGGCAGATGGATGAGTGGCTGGATGAGTGGGAAGATGGATGAGTGGCTGGGTAGATGGGTAGATGGATGAGTGGCTGGGTAGATGGGTAGA